>NW_027069831.1:618397-692811 GCF_002906115.3 Quercus suber
ACTTCACCCTCTCTCCTCTTAAGGTACCACTCCCCTTCTTCACAGTACTTCAAACTCACATTATTGGGTATTCCATAGTCGACAATGAATTTGTTCATCATCTCGTCGGACTCAACCAACTTCTTAAACTTACCCATTCCCCAAAGACGACTAAAAGTTCTAAAAGAAGAAAAGGAGGAGTAAAATCAAGGAAATTTGGGGTCGTTAGAAAAAGAAGACTTACAGAAGTATGGCGATTCTCTTCAGGAAGAGTGCAAGTTGAACTAGACTTAAGTCACACGCATCAATGGTTGTAAGCGCGAAAATGAGGAAACCAGACGTTTTAAACAGGTACTTATACTCTCCCTTAGGTTCCCCAAATGTAACCGCTTGCCCATAAAAGTAAGAGATCATACCGTTGAAAGTGGGAAACGTGGTGCCGCCAAAATTTAATGTGGGCACCCATTAAATCTTGAAACGCTAAAAACGCGCATCGGGCAGTCAAAAAGTTGCCAGCATTAACACGAACCGAAGTGGGACGACTCGTCTAGAGGGCCCGCAGGTATCAAAACCCTCCTCCTCGTCCGAGGGAACGTGCAGCAGGGTTTTGAGGGGCTATTGTGGGGCCCGTGGGCCTGACAGCCTCGGCCCATCGTGTAGCAGGCCCAAGGCCCACGCCAAGGAATACTGACTATTCAAGGCTAAATTGGGGAAAGCCTCTTTTTCCAATTCACGCCGAGGACCTCCTCATCCTCGGCCTGACAAGGATGATTTTTGGGAAAGACCAACCCCAAAGTAAGCTGTCACCCTCGCATTTAATGCATTCACCTAACCCCCCTGACCGCATTAATGGGGAGATAACCCCTTAGCAGGGCAACGTTGGTCAGAGTGAACCACTTGAGTACTGATAAGGCCTCTGATGGGACGGACGATCAGAAGAGAGGCAAATGGATGATCAACAGATGGAATAAGGAGATAGGAAGATGAAGACTATATAAGAAAAGCAAGTAAAGTAAAGAAGTGGGGGAAAAAAAGAGAGAAGACAATGGTCTCCTCGGCCACGGGTCGAGGAGCGTCCCCCCAGTTATAAATAAATTCTAAGTGTTTTCTTTTATAAAGGAGAGTTCATGCTTGATGAACGACGGCCAGCGCCTAAACCTTTAACCCACCCTCTATAAATTTATTGTTTGGGCTTGATTGGGGTGAAAACCCACTCATACTCAGGGTCAATCCAAATTGAGTCCCTACACTAATTATGCCATAGAGAGAGAGAAAGATGTGACAAAATATTTTTAATAAAAATTAATTATTTTATATCCAGTAAAGGTTTATAATAGTTTTATATAATGACTTTGTATTCTTAAATGTTGTGGCTTATTTTAATTGGACTAGACTGACTAGTTATCAAAAGCAACTACTTATTTGGCATTTAACAGCTACATCATTGGTGAATGTGGATAGAAGGGAGCAAGTATAAATAGTAACTAATTAGGGGAGCATATCAAAATTTTGAAACTTTAAGGAAAAAAAAAACCAAAAGTATTCCAAATTTTAAGATTACTACTTGCAATTTATTCTAAATTAAATAAAAATTTAATCACAGAATAATAAATAAAAATATATAATCCAGCGGTGTATAAATATTTATATTCACAACTATATAACCAACAGATTATATATGTGGGTACTTGACTTCACACAAAGGATTTTGTTCGCTTTGGGGAGCCAGGCTCTCACGAATTTGTCCTCTTCGACCGAGTGTGGGCGTTCACCCCTTGAGGCAACTTAGTCCCACATCGGAAGGAGAACCCTCCCACTAGTGCTTTATATGCTTCTGGAGCTTGCACTACTACACATGTGTAGTACATGTGTAGTAGTGGTACACTAGTGCAAGCTCCAGAAGCATATAAAGCACTAGTGGGAGGGTTCTCCTTCCGATGTGGGACTAAGTTGCCTCAAGGGGTGAACGCTCACACTCGGTCGAAGAAGACAAATTCGTGAGGGCCTGGCTCCCCAAAATGTGTAGCACAAAATTATTGCCATAGGAGCATATCAAAAACTTGAAATTTTAAGGGGAAAAAATCAAAAGTATTCCAAATTTTAAGGTCCCAATTTATTCTAAATTAAATTAACAATTAATCACACAATAATATATATATATAATCCCAAAACAAAGATATTGGTGACATAAAGATCGAATGGCCATAAAATGGAAAATGAATGGAAAAACCTTCCAATGAAAAACTACTACAGCACAAAATTATTTAAAAAGTCAATGAAACACAAAACCTTAGTAACATAGAGCAACCTCTTCAAGCGCCTTGTCTGCCTAGCGGCCCCAAAAGCTCCGGAATCCTTTCAAGTGATATTCCTGAACTTCTGATACTCCAAGGATCCTCCCTAAACGTTTGCTTTAACTTAGCTTGTTTGTTTGAACTCAAAAATGTTTCTTTTTGTTCCCTCTGCCTTCGAAAATGGCAGATGCTCCTTTTCTCAAAATACCCTCCAATTTTTATTTTTTGTACAGCCAGCAGCATCTTCCATAGGACTAAGGAACACTGGAACAATACTCACAGTCAAGCATCAAAATCCTTCGATATCTCTGAAAAAGTCATGCTTTGTACGTAAGATGTTGTTGATTATTATGACCGTGAGATTTTTCATGACAAATATCACAAGCAGAGGTCGGTAGATGTTACTGATTATGATATCGACTCGTAACTTACAGTCTTATACCGCTTTGTAATATCTATCATTAACAGCTGACCATTTCGGAACATAATTCTTGCCACAAAGTTTGATATCATTTGCTATAGTGATTAATCGTTTGTTGTAACGGAAAAAAGTGATATATCTATATAAAATAAAAGTGATTATACGCTACTTATGCATTTATAATAGACCATTCAACAAATTTTTAAAAAAGTATTGATAAAAATTGTATCTCAAAATTAGACTTATTGTTAAAAAATAAAAGTGAACGTCTTTGTTAAATAATAAGTTTAGGATACAACTTTTTTTTTCTTTCTTTTTTCAAAATTGGTTAAAATGGTCAACTGTGAATTATAGAAAAAATTATAAAATTGCTCGTTACTAACTGTTGAGGTACAAATTTTCGGGTCCTACTCTTATTAGCTCACTCACTAAAATATACCCACACAAGCCTATAAACTATTTTGAGTTCACATAAATATTTCTCACAAATTACCCAAATATTCTCCATATTATTGCCCAACTTGGGCTCTCACAAATATTCCTTATATAAGCCCCATAAATTACCTTAGGCCCTCTCACAAATATTACCCATTATATCTCACATATTATCCGACTTGGGTTTTCACAAAATACTTATCACATTACTACCAAAATTGGGCCACAAAATTACATCATCTCCACAAAAAAAGGCCCAAAATTATTTAATTTGTGGGCAAAACCCAAAAGCCCAACAAAACTCTTTTATAAAACCTGTTGCTACACGACACCTCTAAAACCGTTGCTACACGGCACCTCTAAAGACCGTTGTTACACGACATTCTTACTAAGAGCATTCACAACAGTGGAGTTAAAAATTTAGCTTTTTAGCTCCACCAAAAGTTATTTTATCTATTTTACTTACACACATGTTGCAACAGTGAATCTATTTTAACTTTCAACACAATAAAATAATATAAACATCACAATAAAATAATATATCCTCTATAATAAAATAATATATCCCACTACCCAAAAAACATTCATAACACCAACCACAACCACCTCTACCATTAGCCACAGCCACAACCACCACCACTGGACACAACTACCACTCTACTTTGGCAACCATAACACAACATTTAAAAAAATAATAATAAAAAACAAAACAAAACCACAACCACAATCACAACCCCATCACCACAAACCACCAGCCATGACAACCACAACCACAACCACAACCCACTGCCACTGCCACAACCACAACTACAACCATAAACCACAAAACCCATAGCCAAAATACACAAAACCCATTGTCAAAGCCAAAATCATCCACCACCACCACCACAACCAAAATTCACAAACCTATTGTCAAAATCATCCACCACCACTACCATAGCCAAAATCAACCACCACCACCACAGCCACCAAACCCATATGAAAATACATTAAAAAAAAAAAAAAACCCTCAATCACAGCAAAGAGAATAGAGAGATGGGCAGCAGCGGTGGCTTGCGGCTTGGGGAGGATAGTGTTGGCATGGGTTTGATCGACGTTGGGTGAGCGTTGGGATGGAGGATGATGTAGAACAGACAGCACATGCCTTCTTGGAGCAGCAAGGGCGCAGGAAGTCACAACGCAAGATCAAAGGGGGGTGCCAGTAGGGGCCATCAGAGGTAACAGTATCAGAATTGCATGAAATTTGGCAGGTTGAAGGGAAACGGCGTTCTGATCCAGATTCATGTCTTGAACGTCGCCAAATTTTAGGCAAATTCCTTCGTTAAGGCCCTGAAAACAATGTTTTTGCTATTTATAGTAATATTTGTTTTTCCTTAATAACTTTTAGTTTAAAAGTCAGAATAAGGTCCCGTCTGTTTTGAGACGACCCTTAAGGTCAGTAGTTTATGATTCTGCGTTTAACTCAATTTTGCCATTTTTGGCAAAATTCGGTAATTTTGTCACCTAATCGCTTAATTAGTGCGAATTAGGGTTTTAAACATTTTTGCTCAGTATTTATATGTTTTGTAGCCGTCAGAGGCAAATCAGACTATTATCAATAAACACAGACATTTTGTCAATTTTCTCTTCTGGTGGATTCCAGTGTTATCTCCTTGTGGATTCAGGGAAACCCCTCGTGGATTCGAGGTTTACTACCAGAAACTAACAGTTTAGTTTCTGTTTCATCAAGAGAGCATCGTGTGTGCTTCTTTTCAGGCTTCCGCGACATTAGAGGACTGGGCAGAGGCGTGTTGATCGGCGACTTGGGGCTTGGGTCGGCTTGGGCCGGTGACGTTGAGGCCAGCAGAGGCTTGCATTGGAGATGTTGAGAGAGAGAGAGAAAGAGAGAGAGAGAGAGAGACGCATGGAGTGACTAAGTGAGAGAGAACTTTTTTATTATTTTAATCCATCGGCAGAATAAAATAATGTTTTTTTTTTTTTTGCTCTCATGAACAGTCACTACAACAAAATGTATTTTCAGTGACGAATTTTAGTGAGAAAAATTTTTTCGTCACAAAAAGGTACCATATAGTGACGAAATTTAAATTTCGTCACTATTTATAAAAAAATTAGTAACTTTTAGTGACGAAAATTAAATTTCGTCACTATATGTTGTGTTGAACTAAAGGCACCAAACAAAAATATAGGCGCCAAACTAAATTCATCTATAGTGACGAATTATTTCGTCACTAAAAGTTTAAGTTTTTTGTGACGAAAACTTTCGTCACTAAAGATGTTGCTAAGAACACTATTAGTGACGAAACTAATTTCGTCACTAAATGTGACAAATAGTGACGAAAATAAGTCGTCACTAAAAATAGGAACATAAAATTAGATGAGAGTATCAGTGACGAATCCTAATTTTCGTGGCTAAAGGTACCCTATAGTGACGACATACAAGTCGTCACTGAAAAGTATAACACTAAAAACACTCAGCCATTTTTTCATTCTCACTTTTCCCACTTTATTCTCTCTCTCTCATTTATTTCTCTCATTTCTCTCTTTCCCTCACATAATTTTCAGAAGTTTCTTAAAATGGAGAAAGCCCAGATCGCCGTCGCGGCGCTTGAGCTCACCGTCGCGACGCTTGAGCTCGCTTCGTCGCGGCGCTTGAGCTCGCTTCGTCGCGGCGCTTGAGCTCGCGCCGTCGTGGCGCTTGAGCTCGCGCCGTCGCGACGCTTGAACTCGCCGTCGCGGCGCTTGAGCTCGCGGTCGCGGCGCTTGAGCTCGCCGTCGCGACGCTTGAGCTCGCCGTCGCGACGCTTGAGCTCACCGTCGCGATGCTTGAGCTCGCCGTCGCGACGCTTGAGCTCGCGCCGTCGCGGCGCTTGAGCGCGCTGTCGCGGCGCTTGAGCTTGCCGTCGCGACGCTTGAGCTCGCGCCGTCGCGACGCTTGAGTTCGCGATCGCGACGCTTGAGCTCGCCGTCGCGGCGCTTGAGCTTTCGCCGTCGCGACGCTTGAGCTTTCGCCGTCGCGACGCTTGAGCTCGCCTTCGCGGCGCTTGAGCTCGCCGTCGCGGCGCTTGAGCTCGTCGTCGCGGCGCTTTAGATCGCCGTTCGCGGCGCTTCAGAAGCCCAGACCGCGGCGCTTCAGATCGTCGTTCGCAGCGCTTCAGCTCGCCGGCAACGCTTCATCCTTCTGCAGGTTAACAACTTATTCTAACTAAAAGCTACTGCTCTTGTACAGGTGAATCCACATACCCACCAGGTTAAATTATGTGACTTTGGAAGTGCGAATTATTCATGTCCTTTTTCCTGAAGTTATTTTTGTCTTTGCTGTAATTGGAATGCTTAATATCCTTATTTTTGTCTTTGTTCTATCAGCCTTTGTTTCCTGGTGAAAGTGGAGTCGACCAGCTCGCCCCCGATACTAACCATACAACTTGTGAAAAAAAGTTCTCGTAGGATCTGTTTGGGATCCGCGTAAAAGTTAGTTGAAATAGTACAATGGGATCCATGAATAGTACCAAAAGTGCAGTGGGTCTAACTATTTCCACAACAAAGCCTCAACAGGATGGCACTCACTTAAGCTTCAAAGAACCAAAGCTAGACAATTAAGTTCAAAGAGGTGTCATTATTTGTGAATTTCATTTCCCCACGCTTTTTAATAACTAATAAATTACTAATTTGACTTGCTGCAGATCCACCCTCTCTTTTAGATTGGAGGAAACGTCTAGACATCATTGAAGGTGTTACTCAGGGGCTTCTATATCTCCAAGAATACTCAAATTTTATTATAATTCATCGAGATCTAAAGGCTAGTAACATTTTACTGGACAATGAGATGAAACCTAAGATATCAGATTTTGGGATGGCTAGAATTTTCAGAAAGGATGAACATGAAGCAAACACAGGTCGAATTGTTGGAACATAGTAAGTAAAATGCTTGTTAACGAAATATACAAATGTTATTTATTTTTATTTTTTGAATACTCATTGTTTTCATTATGACATGCTCTACAGTGATTATGTTCCTCCAGAATATGTAAAAAAAGGAATATACTCCATGAAATACGACGTTTATAGTTTTGGAGTTCTACTTTTGCAAATCATAAGTGGCAAGAGAAATACACGTTATTATGGGACACATGATAATTTGAACCTTTTAGACTATGTAAGTGAATTACTTGGTAATACTTTCTATAATTCTAGCATAATGTGATTTAGATTATTGTAATTTGAAGTTTTGTATTTGAGCTATAAATATGGTAATTATCGCAGGCATATGAGCTGTGGAAAGAGGGCAAAGGGTTCGAGTTTATTGATCCATCACTGGATGATTCTTGTTCTTATTATGAACTCCTAAGATGCATGCAAGTGGCCCTCTTATGTGTCCAGGAAAACCCTATTGATAGACCATCCATGTTAGAGGTTTCTTCAATGCTCAAGAATGAAACTGGAGCCATCAACAATCCTAAAAAGCCTGCCTTTTCGATTCAAAGAGATGAAAATGAGGAAGAAAAATGTATATTGCAGGAAAAGATGTGTTCAGTAGATGATGCAACAATTTCTCAAGTAGTACCCCGATGACTGTTAATGACTGTGGAAATATTTAAAGTATGAAAGAAAATGTAAAGCTTTGATTATTCTTACTTTCGTGTTAATATTTGTGCTAAGCAAGCCTTATCATAAATTCATACACCTTTAATGCCTTCATTTTCCTTTGGCCAAATAAAGATAATCCTTCTATCCAAGTTGCCTCGAGTGATTCCCCTGTTAAAAGGGCAAATGAGTCTCCCATATTGCCCAATGAACCCAAATTATTGCTCATCTCAACTCTATGACATTTTCGATGTTGTAAAGTTATCCTAATCTTGCAGCAGCATTTTTATTTAATGATAAATTCACAATCTCCGAAATGGTTTAAGTTTTTGAAACATTCAGTAAATTATCGTGTATAATGTGGTTCTCAGCTCCTCCCATCTAAAAAAATAAAAATCTAACATATTGGGCCCCAGTTATGAATAATGGGCTAGGAATCTTTAGAGCCGCACACATAAGGGGATTGTTAGGGTATTTGCTAAACAATTAAATTCATCTTTTCTAACCTGTAAAACTTTGGGGCTAATTGGTAATTTACTTTATTTTATATTATTTTTATTAACAACGAAAAGAATATCCAATAGCCAACAAAAGAAATATGTTCACGTACCCATATCCGTACCCACATCAAGGTCAAACGTTGCTGCCATCAAGGTCAAACGTTGGGAGGATGATAATGGTAGAGTTGAGCAAAAAAGAACAAAAGAAATGTGTTCTGTTATTCAAGATTTTACTACCCCTACTATTGCTTTTTTAGTGTCTTGAAACATGGCACCATCAGTGTTAATTATATGGGTCCATTTGAATTGAACTTATTGTTGCCGAAACTGAAAACTGAAAACTGAAAACTGAAAATACTGTAGCAAAATAATTTTTAAATGTGTAGATAGTACTGTAGGACCTATTTTTAATATTTTTTTAGTGTGTAAAATCATGTGATGTTACTGTTCACTTTCCGGAAAAAAAAAAAAAAAAAAAAAAAAAAAAAAAAAAAAGAGGAAAACGCAACCTCCAGACGCAGACGTTGAGGCCAAACTGCACCTATATATGCCTTCTATTGGTGGTGTTCATAGGTATTTTGGCTCACTTGCTTTATACGTGTTCTTGATATTGCTTTAGATATTTTGGCTCACTTGCTTTATATGTGTTCTTGATATTTCTTTAGATATTCCCCTAGCTATTTCTTTAGATATTCCCCTAGATATTCCCATGGCTATTTCTTGCGATTCTCTGCACTTGCCGTCTAGCCCTCAAATCTGCATGAATTTCTGGCAAATTCATAACGCATGCATGCAATTTTGTTTCCATCTCTTTGCTACATCTTTCACACGTCATCGTTCGTGATCTTTTATACAATTGGCTTTTGTAGGCATGACTTCTTTACATGCTTGCCACGTCCAAAATTATATTTTATTTGCTGCATTTAGATTCCACAACTTCTTCCGCAAAGCCTTTTTTAACAGAAGATACTAACTAGCTATCTTTCCATGGCATCCAAGAATAGCACCCCCTCTTCTTCATCTTGATCCTTTCCTATCAATTGTACCATTGTAATGCTCACCTTGGATTAAATCTGGTTATTGGTTTGCTGGCAGTGAATCCCCGATTCCTTATAGAAATTCAGCTTTGTTCAAACACCTTATATGTGCCTGCCTTTGCTAATGTACAGCTCCACCACTTTCCATTCCCTCAGAACTGATTCTTTTCTAACTTCACAAACATTGTCAAACGTATTTGGTTGTTCCACTTTTATCTATCTGGAATGGACAAGCTGTAACTGCTAAATTCATGTTGGGTGAAAAAGTTGACACTTCAGTATTGTCTTCAATGCTTAACCAATCTTCTTACAGAAAGTCTTTCATTGAATCCTCGATAAAAGAATGCAAGGCAATATGGGTTTCAGGGTATAGATTTGTTCTGGCTTTGGCCTAACACGAACTTGGACATGACCAACAAGGGAATCCTGTTGGAAGAGTGGCAAGCTGCTGTGAATTCTGAGTCAACAAACTCAGGGAAGTCAAAATTGATATTAAAGATGGCCCTTCATTACTTGCCAAGTTTTGAATTTAAGAGTTACCCAATTGACTCAATACAAAAAAATATGGATTAGGCACATGTTGTCGCATATATATGGGCTATGGCTATCATCTGCCTTCAAATGAAAATCTATTCATGCTCATGCTGTTTTATATGATTCATCAAGCCTTGTGAACACTGATGATGGTATAAGATTATGTTGGCTAAAGCCTAAAGGATTTCAAGCTAACAAGCTGGTTTTTGGTTTATCTTACCACGGATACGCTTGGATACTTGTGAATCCCAAAAGAGAATGCTATTGGTGCACCATCATCAGGGTGGGCTGACACACCAGATAGATCCATGAGTTACAAGTACATCAAGGGCAGGAGCGTAGCCAGGAATTTTAGTTTGAGGGAAGGCAAATTAGATATTCATACATAAATACATTTGCATAGCTACATTTTTACCTCCTAACATTAAATTATCCTCTATTTTTTTTTTTCATTCAACATTTTTAGTCTAAATCAAGCACTAAAAAACAATTAGAAACTTAACATTGTTTTTTAAGTATTGTTACTCCCTAACATCACATATTCTCATTGTAGGTTTTTTTTTTTTTTTTTTTTTTTCATTTAATGTTTTGTGACTAACTAATTAAGTATTGACAAACAATTTGAATATTAATGAAAACAACAAAAAGACCTAGTTCCAAATAAAATAAGATAACTCTAAGAGAAAATTTATTTTATTAAAAACTTATTTTTTGAACTCAACAACCAAAACTACCAATTAAGAGAGGAAAAAATCTAAAAATTTGAAATTAACAACTACTTTTGTTACAAGGTGGATAGTTTGTTGTTCTTATTAACTATTTTTTAGAACCCAACAATTAGTTACTCAATTCTTTTTTGCAGGGGCCAGCTCTTATTTTTTGGACCTTCTCAAAAAAAAAAGCTCTTATTTTTTGGAGGGGCCAAATATTGATTTTAAAGTCTAATATTTTAAACAATTGCAAACTATGCATGCATTATTATGAAGTTTTTAAAAAAATTTGGGGGGCCATGGCCCCCATTGCTAAGTGTCGCTCCGCCCCTGAATTCAAGAGGCATATTCGAAGTTATAATGCTAAAACAATATTCAATGTTAAATGTTGTGAATTACTGCATTACAGGATCGATTTGGATTAATTTCGATGATGTGGAGACGATCAGAACTAAGATTTCTTATGACAAGCAGAAGAAGCTGCACGGTTGCAATGTGTTTCAGGTCATCAATAATGATAATTGGGTGCTTTCTCGGGCAGTTACCACTTGAAATTTACATGGTTTATGCCTATGGCTATAGCTGTCCTTCTCATACAAGTGTCCATGAATTCAAATTTCAAATCCTTCTACAACTTTCTTCTGTGAATCTATTTATTTAGAAATGAAAAAAAAACTAAAGGGAAAATTGCTATGCAAGTGCACACAAAATGCTACTCATCATCATAACGTTTTTTTTTTTTTTTTTGGTGGCAAAAGGGAAGTGAAAGGGGACTGAGCCCCACGGAAACAAACCCGCTCATCATGTTTTGTCTCTTTCATATTTTATCAAGCTCACATTTCTTATTTCAAGAGGGTCTAATAATCTCTATAGGCTGTATCAGAAATATCACAATATCTCAGTTAGGCTTGTGACAGTGTGATTGTCCTGCCTGTCAGAATTGTTAAGCTGGATTGAAGCAAAATTAAGTTCTATATTACTGTACACAGAAATTTTGAAAAACAAGTCCTCCATCTTTTTTTTTTTGTTTTTCTATTTTATGTTTTATCAATTATAAGTTATAACTTGTTAGGTCTATTTGACATTCCTTATAAAATAACCAGCAAATCACTCCTCCCCCTTCCTTTATAAAATAACCAAAGTTTAAAATAGAAAAAACAAAATTTAAACACATGACAAGTTGTAATTGGTGAAACACAAAAAATAAAACAAATTATTTATATTGGAAATTTTTCTCAATATCCAGCCCAAGACCTACTCAAGTTTAACTCATAGGTTTCTAAAAAAAAAAAAAGTTTTATTCATAGGTTTTGGGGGCAATGATACTCTTATATCCACTTTCATGTTTAAAATATTGACTTTTTTTTAATCAATTTTTTTTTTTTAATGTGAACATTTTCCAATTTATGTAAACATGTTTTAAAATATCAATTTTCTTAAGTTTTTTTTTAATTGTTTATCTTTCTTCACATACAATAATTACTATCCACTCTCTTTTTTTATTATGAATAGTGTCAGTATAAATTTACATGATTACTGTAACAACTATATATTTTTACATAATTTTGCATAATTTGATATAGTTGCATTTTGAATTTAATTAATTAATTTTTTTATTTATTATATAAGCTCTTATAACAGTGCTCTTAAGTTAATATTTTCCCTTACCCTTTTTTTTTTTTTTTTTTGGCTAAACTTTAATGTCATTCATACGAAAAAGAGGATACTACAGCTTGGGAGTCTACCACACATGCAAAGAGGATAACCTCAGGTAGATTCTCCTTGTTAAAACACAAGGGTAATGTAGAATTCAAAGCTAACTTTGCAGCATTATGTGCTGCAATATTGCAAGACCTACGGACCCAAAGAAAAGAGCAACTAAGGAAAACTAAAACAGAGTTTAGGATATTAACAATATCATTGCTGATGGCCCAATTAGGCACAGAAAGATTGTCAGACAGTGAATCCATATACATCTTGGAATCGTTCTCAATGTTTACTTGTTTCCACCCTTCACTAGAGGCTAGGTTGACTGCCCATTGGATTGCACTTGCTTCCGCTTGGATGGGGGTGCAGCCATAGTGAGGTTTAGCCCAAACTTTGATCACCTCGCCTAGGGAGTTCCTTGCTACTACTACTAGTGCAGTTCTTGATGGTCCAGTTGTAGCATCCACATTTAGCTTGATGAACCTAGTCAGGGGCGGTTTCCAAACCTAGGATGAAGGTGCACGATCGATGAGCTTGGTTGGCAGCCTGGATTATAGTACAGAACTCTGTGCTTCTACCTTGAATCTGCAAGCATGCTTCACAGATGTTAAATTTTTTGCCTTGGAATATAGCTTTGTTTCTTGAGTTCCATATTCGATCTACCACAAAGGTCATTGCTGAAGAAACATACCAACTTTCTACGTCCAAGGTGGTGGTGGTAGGAGGGGGTGCAAGGATGAGCTTGATTATGTCATCGCTGCTCTGTACAATCTGAGAATCAGTTCTGAAACCCCAACAAGACTCAAACCAAACGGCTCTGGCGATTGGGCAAGTAAAAAACAAGTGGCAGATGGACTCAAGCTCATTTCCGCACAAAGCACAGGAGGAGTTAAAGGTTTCAAACCTTTGGTTCAAGATGTCTCTTGTTGGTAGAGAGTTTGTTGCCATCCTCTATAGTAAAATTCTGATTCTTTCTATGGTTTTGATTTTCCATAAGCCTTTCCATTGAGCCTCATTCAGGGGGTGGTAATATTAAAATTGTAGTTGGCTCTGTAAACTGACTTCATGAAGAATACACCCTTAGCATCAAGAATCCATATCAATTTATCTGGTCTTCTCTGCCAACCCATACGGACAAAAGCGTTGTAACCAATGGGTTCTTGAGCTTTACAGTGTTGGTGAAAGTAGAGAACTTTTGTTCGGTGGAGGAGTTGATAAAGAGGTGGTAGTTGGAAGAGTTTATGTAAGCAAAAGCACATAGTAGGTGAGTAAAGAGCTTAGAGTTTATGTCAGAAATGACAGTTTCACTACCTGAATAATAATAACCAGCTTTAATCCAGGATTGTTGGGTTGAACAGTAGGATTTGAGGGCAGAAAGTGGAGGAAGAAGAGTAGGGTGACAAGTTTGGACGCCATTGAAAAATGATGTGTCATACTTAATGCTTTCGACCATGTGTCAAAGCGTAGCTATTTAGCTAGGAGTAATTCTTAGATACTCACAAAGTATAGAGAATGGTGTTATTTTCTCTCACATTTATGATGAGGTCCGCTTATTAAATTCATGATAGGATCCATCATGAATGTGAGAGAAGGGAGCACAATTCCTCTGTACTCCAGGAGTATCTAAGAATTTCCTTTAGCTAAAAATAAACAAGACGACTTAGACCACAAGGATAAAGAGGCAACTTAGTTCGGCCCAGAGCTGGCGTAGAAGTGGGTTTCACGCTAGCTAATGAGAAGGTGCCACATCATCATCTTAACAAATCCCCAATTTCTCACAAAAAAAAAAAAAAAATTTACTGTTTGCCAGACTTGCTAGCCGACGAAAATAGCCAAATACCACATTTTGGCAAAATTTGTGACAAACTAGCACTGTTTCAGAAATATTTAGCAATCTACCACTTTTTAGTACTCGAGTTTCACAAAATCAAGTTCTAAATAGTATTGAGTTCCTAGGTGAGTCGCAAGCGTGGCACTACTGACTTGGAATTTGTACAATTAAAAAGGTAATATGGTATTCGATATTACGGAAATCGAGTACTTCTTTATAGTACTTTTTTGTTTTTTGTTTTTGTTTTTTTTTTTTTTTTTCCCTTTTTCTACTTTTTGTTTCGTACAAAACTTTTACTTATTTTTTGTTTCGTACAAAACTTTTACTTATTTCATCTTTAATTGCTTGTGATCGTTGTGTTCACCAAACTAAGTACAATGTCTGGACTTGAAAATGTTTATGTGCAAGTAACTGGAGTTGTAGTTAGCTAAGCACAAAGTAACTGGAGTTGCTTGCTCACTCACTCACGCAGTTCTTCAAGGCTGCACTTAGTCCTCACTTTCTTTGGGACTTCACTTCTTGCTCATTGGCCGAATGTCCTCTCTTTTTATTTCTTCATCTTTTTCTTCTTTTCTTCCTTTCACACTCTTGACATCAAATAACAATAAATGCAACTCACTTGCTTTGACTTTGCTTTAGCCACTTTCTTTTTCCTTCAACTCTCCTTTAGGCCGAATAGCCTTAATACATCAGCCCCTTTCTTTTCTTCTTTTTCTCCTTAGCGTGTCTAACACACCTAAGTCACTACCCAAGAAGAAAATAGACTGACTTTTGTGGCTTGTCCAACCACCTCTTTAATGAGGTGTTTTATCAAGCCTGGGTTGGACCCACGGTGCTATGATGCACCTAACATGGTGGACACAACGATCACAAGCAGTTGAAGATGAAATAAGTAAAAGTTTTGTACAAAAAAAAAAGTAGAAAAAAAGAAAAGAAAAACAAGGTACTTGACTTTGTTAAGCTTGAGTACTATAAAGAAGTACTCGATTTCTGCAATATCGAGTACCACATTGTTTTTTTAATCCCTCAAATTCCAGGTCAGCATTACCATACTGGCGACTCACCTAAGAACTCGAGTTCACTGAACTCGAGTACTATTTAGGACTTGATTTTCTGAAACTCAAGTACTAAGAAAGTAGTAAATTGCTAAATATTTCCAAAACAGTGCTAGTTTGCCACAAATTTTGCCAAAACGTGATATTTGTCAAAACATTTTGCCTATTTGCCAAAACATGCTAGCCAGCCTTCTCACTTCATAGTTATGATGTTTCCATGGTGTTAGAGGCGAAGACACCCACTTTAACTTTATTTACAGACATGTAAATGATGTTTTGATTTAGAATGAAAAATAACTTTAGTTATTCTAGAAGCAAAAGTGAAACTCATATCTCAATAATTTTATATTGGGAATTTGTTAAAATGATGATGTGGTGCCTCCTTATTGGCTGGTGTAAAACCCACCTTTTACACCAGCTCTGGACTAAATTTAAGCTCCAAGGAAAAAAGGAATGCTCTACAATGGCTTGTTCTAGATTTCATTGAAGAATAACAATTCTTTACGGACTTAGGAAACATATAAAATTCTAACTCATGACATAGCATCTTCAAGTTTTTGCTGCATTTTTCACCCAGTTGATTGTGCATTAACAAAAGGATAAATATGTTACCCACATTTTTTGAATTAAAATTGTGAGTTAAACAGATAATTTCAATTTTGAAATTGTGAGTTAAAGACACAATTTCAATTAAAAAATAAGTGTGTAACGGTGTGTGTAAAACATGATAATTGATTAGTATATCTCTTTTATTATATAATAAGAGAAATGTTACATACATAACAAATTTTACACCAATTTACATTATTTTATTATTAACCATTAACAACTTGTCACATTAAACTTGTGTGAAATTTATTGTCAATTTTGGCGTACCTTTAAACTTATTGATATAATAATGTGGACACATGATCATCTATTAAAGCATGTCAAGGATATATTAAAATTGTGAGTTATAAACATTATTTCAGTTTTGAAATCGTGTCTTAAACTCATGATTTCAGTTAAAAAAATAGGTGTGTAATAGGGGGTGTGTGTGTGTGTAATATGATAATTTATTACTATATCTTTTTCCTATATAATAAGAGTAATGTTACATAAACAACAAATTTCACATCAACTTACACTACTTCATTATCCACTATTAACAACTTGCCACATTAAACATGTGTGAAATTTGGATTTAGATCTTCTAGATTTTCTAGGATACTTTACCAATAGATTTCTTTAAATTCTAACCACTCTTTAATGATTTAATGATTTAATGATCTAGATTTTGCCATATCAACATTCTACTAATAATATTCTTAAAATAATAAAATAACGTTGCAAACAAAACAATTAAGAATATTGTTATTGGAATGCTAACGTAGCAAAATCTAACATTGCAAACAAAATAATTAAGAATATTGTTAGTGGAATGCTGACGTGGTAGAGATTAACTCATTAAAGAATGGTTAGAATTTACGGAAATCTATTTGGTAAAGTACCATAAGAAATCTAGAAGATCTGAATCCGTGAAATTTGTTGTCAATTTTAGTGTGCTTGCAAACTTATTAATATATATATATATATATATTTTTTTTTTTGAGAAACAAGACTTATTGATATAATAATGTGAACACATGACCATCTATTAAAGCATATCAAGGATTTATTATCAAAAAAAGAAAAAAGAAAAAAAACTTGTCAAGGATTTAGGATACTTATATCCATAAGCTCAACTTGATGTTAATTTGATGACAATAAATTGGAACTTGTGATTTTGACAAGCTAACATGATAGTGATTTAGTGAGTATGAATCATATGATGCCAATTGGTGTCACCTCATCCACATAAAAAGGTAAAGATAGAGAGGAGTGAGGAGCAGTGGGTGGCGGTGACGATAATAAATAATTAATAATGTTTGAAAATTTTCTTTTCGAGTGGTTGGTAGAAGAGAATACCTTCTATCCGGAGTTGGCGTAAAGCACCTCTTTTGTGCCACCAATAATAAAGCGCCACCTCAGCCAATAACTTAAAATTTAATACATCTTATTACACATGATTATAACCCACATAATATCTCAAAATTTTTCCCAAACTCAAACATGTTCTTCTCTCTGATCCTTCTCATCTCTTTTTCTCTCTTCATCTCATCAAAACCCGGCGACAGTCTTCTCCCTGCACCCACACCACCTCTGATTTGCCATCAGCCAATGATGATGCTCCAACAACTGGTTGTGTATTTCAGCCACCCACCTTTGTTTATTAGATTAGGTAAAATTTTTATATCCTTTTCTTTAATTGAATTTTTCCCCTTCCTTGCTATAGATCTCTAGTAACTGTAGTTGGGTATAGGCCTTTCTCATTTCGATTTCTCTCTCTAATGTCTTTTATTTATTTTCGCTGAAACTCTTTAGGTCTTGTTTTGTTTTAGTTTTGATCCTTTTGATAACTGGGTTTTATTATGGACTGTAAAGCTTGATAATTTTTCTTGGGTTTGAAAATTGGGGTTGTTGGGTATGGCCGAATGTGTTGTGATTGAATGGAAAGTTATTCTTTGTTTCTCGCAACAGGGAGCACCAATTGGACAAAAACAAAAAATCAAGGAAAGAATTTTTTTTTGCATATGGCGTTAAATTCAACAGAAAACTTACATCAGGCATCAAATCAATCATGTCTTCCAAAGATGGTGGTTGAACTTTTATTTAACATTTGATCAGCATATAACTTAAAAATAAAAGATTTTGTCAATGTTTTGAAATTTGGAATTTATTTTTAGTAATTTTGTCAACTGCAAGTCACTTTCCCTTTAATCACAGCACATTCAGCCATACCCAACAACCCCAATTTTCAAACCCAAGAAAAATTATCAAGCTTTACCATCCATAATAAAATCAATTATCAAAAGGATCGACACTAAAACAAAACAAGACCTAAAGGGTTTCAACGAAAATAAATAAAAGACATTAGGGAGAGAAATCGAAATGAGAAAGGCCATACCCAACACAGTTACCAGAGATCTATAGCAAGGAAAGGGGAAAAATTCAATTAAAGAAAGGGATATCAAAATTTTACCTGATCTTATTAGGACATATGTGACTTGATGTTAGGAACATATGTCAAATTAGAATTGGCTAATCCTTTGACAAAACGCACTTTACTTGTAATTTGGTGGATCTAGATTGTGTTTAATACTTCAAAGAACAAGGCTTCAAGTTCAAGTGTTAAAACCATGCAAATCTGTCCAAGAAACAAGTGAAGAAGTGCTGGATTTTAAAGTTCGACAGCTAATATCTATCGAGGTTTAAAAAGCTACTGAAGCCCGATGCTTGATAACTAGCTCGATAGATACCCTATCTGTCGAGATTTATGAAATTCAATTTTTCAGAGCTGATTTCCATCCAATCCATTTGTATATGTTTGGGCTTACTTTTCTCATAACCCTAAACATATATAAGGATTATTTTAAGGGCCGTCAAAGGTTGCGCAAGTGTGAAGCAAAATTTTATTCATCCAAATTGTGATCGGAGACTGAATTTGCCCTAATTCATCTTTCTTTTGAAGAAGTTGTTGTGTTTGTACACCGTAGGGTTTTGTGATTAAGGAGCTTCATGATCTTCATCATGTGATAAACTAAAGAACTTTGCAGCCAACATCTTTCTCAAGTTGGTGATTAAGTCGAGTACTTTGATTCATGCATCTATTGGGGTAAGGGTTTAACTATAAGTTGGTATAAGGTACTGAAATTCCTTTACCTGTAACCGCTTATTTTGATAATAGTGGATTCTCGAGAGTGATGACCTTAAAATCACTCGATGGGGTTTTTGTCGTTAGGTTTTCTCCATTCGTAAACAAATCATCGTATCAATTTAATTTCCATTGCATTTAGTTTATTGGTGATTTGTTTGTATTACCACGCGTTTTGCATGTTAATTGAATTAATTAATTAACTTGGCTAAATTAATTAGTTAATTTATCATAAGGAGTCAATACATTCTTGGCCTATCAGATCTAATAAACAAAGGTGGGTGGCTAAAATGCACAACTAGTTGTGGAGCATCATCATTGGCTGATGACAAATCGGAGGTGGTGTGGGTGCAGGGAGAAGACTATCGCTAGGTTTTGATGAGATGAAGAGAGAAAAAGAGATGAGAGGGATCAAAGAGAAGAATGTGTTTGAGTTTGGGAAAAAATTCAGGATACTATGTGGGTTATAATCGTGTGTAATAAGATGTGTTAAATTTTAAGTTGTTGGCTAAGGTGGCGTTTTATTATTGGTGGCGCAAAAGAGGTGCTTTATGCCAGCTCCGGACAAAAGGTATTCTCTTGGTAGAATAGGTATTATATTATTTAAGCAATATATTTTACTTTACAAAACATTTCCATAGTAACTCTGGCTACTTGTATGGTTCTTTGTATTTATCAAATATATGATTTTCACTATTATGGTCATGTCATTAGACTATAATATTATGGTCCATGTTCAAATTAGTTGAATCTTCTTAGATAAATCCAACCGAGTCTGGCAACAGGGAATTGTATGGACAATGACAACTTACGATTAAAATTAATGTGTTCAGCCAAAATCAAAGATTATTACATCAAAAAGAATCATTCAATTGAGCCTGCATTTCAGCATTTGTTTGACTTATTAGTTATTTTTCACATTCCCAACTTTCATGATTTATTATAATAGAGCATATGTGCGCGTTGGGTGCGCATTTTGACTTAAATAAAGGTATGAAATTCC
Source organism: Quercus suber (assembly GCF_002906115.3). Lineage (NCBI taxonomy): Eukaryota > Viridiplantae > Streptophyta > Magnoliopsida > Fagales > Fagaceae > Quercus > Quercus suber. The sequence continues at coordinate 638,218 of NW_027069831.1, forward strand.
ACAATACAAAGTTACAGGTTACACTTTAGTTATGAACTTTTTTTTTTTTTGATAATTTGATAATTAAAGAAAGAAAATTTGCATTTTAGAGGTCTTTGTTGACAAGTGACAAGTCTCTTGGCCACTCAAATTATGGCTCTTGAAAATGAGAAAGAAGTTTTGTAAATCGGGAGAAGGAATCAACTATTAGGTAGGGATGACAAAAACAAAGATTATTACATCAAAAAGAATCATTCAATTAAGCCTGCATTTCAGCATTTGTTTGACTTATTAGTTATTTTTCACATTGTTAGGTTCTAAAGATCTAGAAATTTATGTATTTAAAACTCTAATGTATAATGTTGGCAAACCATGATCAAAATAGGTTGTTTAGTCTTGTTTAGGCTTGCTCAAAGTTATGTCTTTTATGTAAAGTTGGAATCGAGTTGATGTAGAATTCACTATGCATTTCGGCCTGGCTCGATTGATCAAAGCTTAGGCTCGATCACTCGAAAATCGGGCAGAATGCGTTTTTACTGCATAATTCCAACTTAGCCCTAACTCCTAAAATGTTTAGGGTTTTATGTTTTTGCCCTAGGTATATAAGGCAAACCCTAGCCACATTTTAGAGGTTACTTATACTGCTATTTGTGTGAATCTCTTGTGAGATCTATGAGGAGCATTCCTTCACACATGCTTAAGATTATCAAGAAGGAGATTTCATTGATAGCTTGATGATCATTCAGTTGCTGCCATAAGAACTTAAAGATACACAAGCGGGAGTGCTTGTACTTGCTGGAGAATCCAAGAAAGAAGGAGTCCGTGGTCTTGGAACTTGCACGTGGTCGTGTCAGTAAGTTTCTACTGGTGGGTAGTAATAGAATGTTAGTGGTCTAAATTCTATTGTAAAACTTCAATTTTTATTAGTGGATTCAAGTTTACCTTGGGTATGACTAGGTTAAATCATCTTCAAGTTTTTTACCGGTTTGGTTTTCCTAGGTGATCATATCTTTGTATTTTTTATATTTCCGTTGCTGTATATGATATGATTGTTTGATTGTGATAACCTAGATCTGGAATTTGGACTAAGTAATTACTTGATTAATTATCTAGGTTAATCCGGTTGTGTTTTAAGGGTCTAAAAACATACACACATGCCCAACTTTCATGATTTATTATAATGGAGCATATGTGCGCGTTGGGTGCACATTTTGACTTAAATAAAGGAATGAAATTCCACAATACAAAGTTACAGGTTACATGAGTTATGACTTTTCTTTTTCTTTTTCTTTTTTTGATAATTTGATAATTAAAGAAAGAAAATTTGCATTTTAGAGGCCTTTGTTGACAAGTGACAAGTCTCTTGCCATCAAATTATGGCTCTTGAAAATGAGAAAGAAGTTTTGTAAGTCAGGAGAAGGAATCAATTATTAGATAGGGATGACAATTTTGCCCTACCTGCTTAACTCGCTCCTCCCTGATTCGCCCCGCACAGATTTTTCCTGCCCTGCAATGGTGGTGGGCGGGGATGGGGTAAAATTTTAGCCCCACACCATAGGGCGGGACGAGGATGTGTTTAGACTTTTTAGACCCACCCTGTCCATCCCTCTCTGTTCCCGTCCCGTCCCGCATTGCTAAGGGTTATAATTGTAAATTTTTCATACTCTAAAACCCTACTATTTAAATAAACATGTCAATATTAGCTTATTTTATTCTACCGAATGTGGTCTTTGCCTTTATTTTGTTATGTGTTATATTACGTTTTTTTTTTTTTTTTTGGTGATTGTCTTGTTAAACGCTTGGATATATTATTCAATTTTTTTTTTTTTGTAAAAATTGATTTTATTTTATTGGATAAATTTATTTGTAATTTCAAGTATATTTTTATTAATGAAATAGGTTTCATTAAAAAAGGTGTTCTAGTTGTAAGGCAAATTAACAAAAAGTAGAGTTTTACAGGGTGGGGCGGGACCTCATGGGGCGGGAATGGGGTGAGAAAGTTTTCATCGTTATGCAGGACGGGGCGGGGATAGAGCAAGACAAAACCATGCGGTGTGGGGACAAAGACCTCATCCTTAGCCCCACCCCGCCTCATTGTCATCCCTAATTATAGGCTGTCATTTGGAGAAGGCTGCATTGGCTTTAGACCTTGTGGCTTGGGCTTTGCTAAAAGGCTACACATAAACTTGAGAGTGGCCCAATCTATCCCCAAATCCTACCTAAATGGCACAAAATTGTCATCCACTGCTGCATTAAGGTCCATTTGGATACCGCTTATTTTGCCGAAAACTGAAAACACTGTAACAAAAATAATTTTTAAATGTGTAAATAGTGCCATGGGACCCATTTTCTATGAAAGTTTTTTTGAAAAAATATGTTGGTAGGTCCCGTGAACAGTGCATGAGACCCACTGGAAACACTAAAATCCTGCTGAAACACGCTTTAAAAAAAAAAGGAAAAAAAGAAAAGAAAAAGGAAAACGCAGACGCAGGATAGTACTTTTCAGCACTATCAATTGAATCAATTGATTTTCTATTTTGTTCCCTCTAGGTTGGACAATTTTGTTGGGTTTGGGTTATGGATAAACAACCCTAATTCTACCATTTTTCTCCTTTATTTATTTATTTATATAGCTTATTCTTCAATCCTACCATTCATCGTTAGTAAATAGTCATTCCTTTCAATTATCAACAACACAAAATCAGAGCTTTAATTTCACGTGCACATGCAGGGACGGACGCAGGATTTTAAGTTAGGGGGGGTCGGAGATAAGCGAAAAAAAAAAAATTCTAAACCAAGAAGCTTGAAAGCTACGATTGCGTTTTCCACTTTTTTTGAATGTCCCTAGAGGAGGTTGGTGCGGACCTTTTTTAATGTAAGCCCATCGAATTTCATCACATTGATTAGCATGATATTCTCATATTTGTTTGCGTGTTCCGGGATCATAATCCAAAGAATCAAGGTCAATTCTTTGAAATTGTGTTTGAGAGATTGGAACATCAACATTTTCCAGAATTGGAACATCGACATTTTCCGGAATTAGAACATCCACATTTTTCGGAATTGGAATAACAACATTAGTTGTTGGCAATTCCACATTGACTTCAGAAGAATTTGAAGTTGAACCTTTTCTTTTGAAAAAATCAAGCATTGTAGTTGATTTTTTTCATGATCTACAAATAAAATAAGAATCACCATTATTTTCTTAAATTTGTGTGACAATTTTCTATAATATATGATTTGTTTTTTTCTTTTTGTTTGTGGTCTGCCTGTATTTATACCTTTGTGTTTGTCTGCTTTTATTTATTTCTTTGTGTTGTCTAATTGTCTCCCTCTTTCTAAAATTGACCCACTAACCCAATGGATCCCACTGGCCACTACCGACACTAATTGACCTTACAGGAAAAAAAAAGGTAAAGTTAAATACTTTAACTTTACCTTTTGTCCCTTGCCCAACCCCCAACTCCACTTGTCCGGTTGTATTATGCCCAACTACCAGTTAACAAAAAAAAAAAAAAAAAAAAATCTCTACAACTACATTCTCTCTCTCTCTCTAGAGAGTCACAAACACAAAGTCCTAGAGACACAGCCAAAAAAAAAAAAAAAAAAACCACAGGCAGCAGTCGCAGCACAGATTCAACATTTCAACTCATTAACTCAGTCAATCACCAACATCAGTTCAGTTCATCAGTAAAAACACAAACATGAAACAACATGAAAAGCACAGTTTCTGTGAATCTCAGATTCTCAGATCATATCACAAAGACACAAACATTTTATATTTATTAAGTATTGAAGGAATACCTGTGAGCGGCGGCAACAAGTGGGTTTGAAGTGGGCGGCAGCAAGTGGGTCTTGCCGGCGTGGGTCTCTGGTAGCACCATAGCAAGATCAACTATACAGATGGGTCTCGCTCTTGCAAGCGTCATAGCAACACGGCGTGGGTGTTGGCGGCAGCGACGGCGTCACAGGGTGGGTCTCTCTCTCTGTCTCGCCTCTGATCTCTCAGTCTCACTTTCCTTTCTTTTCTTTTTTTGTTCTTTTTTGTTCTCAACTCTCAGTCTCCGTTTGGGTTGGTTTTGGACTGCTGAGTTTGTTTTGTTTTGTTTGTTTATTTGTTTGTTTTTTTTTTACTTGGGTCATGGGCTGGCTGGAATCTGATAGGCTCTCAAGTCTCTGTCTCACTTCCTTTCTTTTCTTTTTTGTTCTTTTTTTTCCTTCGTTTTTTTGCTTTCTCCGTTTGAGTTGGTTTTGGACTGCTGAGTTTGTTTGTTTTTTTTGTTTTTTTGTTTTTTTTTTACATGGGTCATGGGCTGACCGAAATCTGATGGGTAGCCAGACAGGGGTTCATATTTTTGGGAGGGGGGCCCGAGCTAAAATTAAGGGGGGGGCCCAAGCTCTTTTTTCTTTTTTTAAAGAAAATTTTAGCTGCTAAATTTTTTTTTTTTTGGGCCCAGGGGGGGCCCAGGCCCCCTTTGCCCCCCTTCTGGGTCCATCCTTGTAGCATATGCATGCGCGCTCACACACAAACACAGATCCACAAATATCCTCTCAAACTTACGTAGGAAAATTAGTTCATAACTTCATATCCTCACTTGCATTATAGCATTAGTTTTAGAAAAATGCCTAATCTGTTTGTTGAGACTTAATTTGTGTTGAGCCACTTGTCAGTCGTTGGAGGACTTTACATGTTAGATGCAAATTTGTTTCTGACAGTTAAGCCTTAAAACTCGATACCATTCCTAAGTAAAACCAATGTCTATCAATACCTTTAGGACTACAGAAGAAATAAAAGCCCAAAATTCAAGAGAGAGAAAGTACGAACAATAAAGAAAAACTTTGATTTATATTCAACGATAAAATAAATAGCATAGGTCCAACAACAAAATGAAAATAGAATAGTGAATGTCTAACAATAAGATAAAACAAAATGACCTTTGAATTGTAATTTGTGGGGTCCGTTGGTGTTGGTTGCTGTCCTCCATGTTCAGAGGTGGCTTTGGCTAAGGTCTTTGTTCTTTGTGAGCTGTTTGTTTGTTTTTTTTTTTGGTTAGAACTGGATATATATGTTAGAATTAATAAATCTGCTACAAAAAGTATTAGCCTTATCAAAAGCTAAAAGAGCACCCACCACAGGCAGTGCTTCAACAAAAACAACAAAAGGAAAACTACGCCTAGACCCCATCCTTGCCAACGCATCCGTGCACTGGTTGGCTTCACGATATGTGTGCTCCATTCGTTTATTGGGGATAGCTTTCAAGAGGTTCCTGCAGTCAGATAAAAGAAGCTTCATTAACATATTTATAGTAACGTTATTTATCAGTTGGACTACGCTCAAAGCATCGATTTCAAATATAAGGCTATTAAGACACAGATCCTTGGCAAGAGTAAGCCCATCTCTTAGGGCCCATAATTCTGCAATGAAGCTGTTGGTGGAGCCGAGGCTTCTGGAAAATTATCCAATCTCCATTATGGTCTTGAATAAGTCCACCTCCTTCTGCCACCCCAGGATTTCCTAGGGCCAAGCCATCAGTGTTAAGTTTGGCCCATCCCTCAGGGGGCCTCCTCCATGTAACTGGGATTATGGATCTAGATATTGGTAGCTTGGTTCTTGTTCCTACTGCAAAAAATTCTGCAACACTTTGGACGCATTTCTCAGCACTTTGTTTGTTAATAATTTTTTTTTCCTGAGCAAAAATAAAAAAGGGTTAAAACAAAATAATGTACGCTAAGGCTCTAGCGGCAAAATAAATGTGAAATAAAACTGTTTTGACTTACTAAGTTACTATAGTTGCAAGTTGAGAAATATCAATAAAACATACGAGTTGTTGGTAGCAAAAACTGTGTAAAATGTGTATCAGCGATAAATTACATAAACCAAAATAAGTTCTTTTGTGATCATTTTAGATTAAATAGGCAAACTTGAGTTTGATGGAGGGTGAGATTGTGTAATGTTGTGAAGGGTTAATAAACTTAAATAATATAATTTCAACTATAATTTAGTTATCTATTAACTATTATTAACATAGATTTGTAAAAGACTAAAAATTTTAATCGTGATGTTCGGGTTGGCTTGTTTACAACTCTACCTGCTAGATGCTACAATTTTAAATCTCTCTTTATCTTACTGCACTTTTACATTTTCCTTGTCTCCTTCAAGATTATCGATAACAATAAGAGATAAAATGTGAAATGAGAAATGAGACAAACATCAGAATGGGAGATGAGAAGAACCAGAGAGCTAGCCTGTTATGCGAAAGTTGTTAGTTCTAAAAATATAAAACAATTAATAATTCGGTGTCTTAATAATATAGAATGACTGTCTTTAATATATCTATAGTACAATTGGGTTCAGCACCAAAACTAACTTCTATGAATGAGCACCAATGACTTTAATAAAGATGACTGTAAATAAGCATAAATATTATTTCTAAGAGTAAAAAAAATTATTTTTTATTTTAACAATCATCAATGAACTTATATTTATATGTCCCACAAAGGCCTCAATATTCAATAGGCAACCACTTGGGAGATTGTTGAATCATCAACCGAACAAATTTCTAGCTGCAAACTGGAGTTGTTTTCGTCATCTTCATCTCTTTTTGTTGAAAATGCAGGCTTTTTAGGAATTTTCACAGCCACAGTTTCATTTTTAGCAATGAGGAAACTTCCAACATTGACGGCCTCTCAATTGCGTTTTCCTGAACACATAAAAGAGCTATGTGCGCATGCATCGAATTAGTTTACATAATGAATTTGTATCATCTAGAGTTGGATTCATAAATTCCATTCCTTCGCCTTCTCTCCATAATATGCCTGAAATATAGAATATTAACCATCACTTCGAAATGCAGAAATAATACTCAGCAAGAGAAAATAAATTCAAGACTTTGATCCACGTTTGTTCTAGCAATGTTTGTTTTAACTTACATACTCTAGGAGGTTTAGATTCTCATCCAAGCCATAATAACAAGCAGTCTTCTTGCCACTTGTGATTTGTAGAAGCAGAACTCCAAAGCTATAAACACTAGATTTAGTAGAGTAGATACCTTTTTGCATGTATTCAGGTGGAATATAACCACTGCATTATTGAATTATGAAGAAAATGGATAATTGATTTACAAGCAATCTTGGGTTATAAATCTTTATAAAGCAGAGTACTTACTAGGTTCCAACAATGTGGCTCATGTTTGCTTCTTTTTCATCTTCCTTGAAAATTCTAGCCATGCCAAAGTCTGAGATCTTAGGCTTCATCTCTTTATCCAGTAAAATGTTACTAGCTTTTAAATCTTGGTGAATTATTATCATTCTTGAATACTCTTGAAGATATAAAAGCCCTAGAGTTACCCCTTCAACAATGTCAATGCGTTTTCCCCAATCCAATAGGTATCATCTGGGTCTATGACAAATTATATAATGAACAATTAGTTATACAATCATGTTGGGGCTAATAGAGCACTAAGATGTGAAACATTGCATTTAACATATATCAGTAACTATAATTGGAAGAGGAAATATATTAGACCAAAGAGGTAGAAATCCAAGCTTTTGTTCAACATGTACTCATAGATTAGCATTTTTTCATCCATTTCAATGCAAAATCCCAAAACTTGCACAAAATTTACATGTAGTAGCTTTGCAGTGAGCATAACCTCATTTTTGAACTCCTCAATTCCTTGTGTAGATGTTTTTGAAAGTTTTTTCTTTTTTTCACAGCTATTTCTTTTCCATTTGCTAATGCACTCTGACAAAACAAAGACACCTATGATTGGTATCTTTCACCTGATAGGAAACTTCAAGACATTGGATGATGATAAAAGAGTAATGCTAGAAACAATGCCAGCGCAATACAGTTTATAGTCTAAGGGGACAAATTTAAGCAAATTTTTTTGCATATATAATTATCAATTAAAAAATAATCATTTTATCCTTTTTATATTATAAATTTGGGAAAGAAAATTACCATTTTAGGTTTCACTTTTTACCATTTTTGTCCATATATTTTGGATCATTTTCATTTTTTTTTTTTTTTTTTTGAGAAGAAGGGTCATTTTCAATTTGATCGATACTTTTTCCTAGCAGTCAATTTGGTCCTTACATTTTCTTAACAGTCATTTTGAAAGTGACCCCAAAATATGGGGACCATATTGACTATTGGGAAAAAGTATTGACCAAATTGAAAATGACCCAAAATGTAGGTATCAAAATGATAATTTTGCCTAAAATATACCATAAGAATGGTTTTATTTTAAAAAATTTTCATATTGGAAACTGGTGGTCCCAATTTTTGGCACTAGAACACGAATAATAATTTATATGCATGATTATTTTAAAACTAATGTGTTTTCTCTACCTTAAAAAAAAAATATTGAACACCATAACTTGAGAATTCCAAGAATTTGGGTTTAACAAAAATAATATTGGCCCCCCAAACATAATCCTTATTCCCTTAAACAATAAAAATAAATAAAGTCCAAATAACAACAATAAAAATTAGCCCAAATAAACAAAACCAATAATGCTCTCTCTCTCTCTCTCTCTCTCTCTCTCTCTCTCTCTCTCTCTCTCTCTCTCTCTCTCTCTCTCTCTCTCTCTCTCATTATTTCAGTATCATCCTATGATCTTTTGTTGCTTCTTAGCTTTTGATTGAATCAAGGTATTTATTAGTTTGCTAGAAATTCATGTAGATATAAGTGCAAAGAGAATCGCAAGAAATAGCCATGGGAGTAGAGGAATAATGGAATATCCAAAGGAATATCAAGAACACCATATGAAGCAGGCGAGCCAAAATACAATTATCTGATGAACTCCACCAATAGAAGGCATGCATAAAATTAAAGGAGCCACGATAGTAGGGGTAGTAAAATCTTGAATAACAGAACATATTTCTTTGAGAGGTGTAACAACAAATCATAGGCAGTAAGTTGTTATTGGTTCTAATTTGAATTTACAACTTAAATTATTTTTTTATCGACCCATAACAAGTAATACCAACCTCCTGCTTAGGATTTTTTGTAAAAGTATTGTAAAAATATTATAAATATAGTATTTTTCTATTTATTGCTTTTGTTCTATATTGCTCAACTCTATCATTTTCATTATCATCCTCCCAACGTTTGACCTTGATGGCTGCAACATACAGTATATGCCCCAACTATATGGATATGGGTACTTGAACGTATTTCTTTTGTAAATTGAGAATTATATTAAAAAAGAATGGACTGAAAAAGAAAATTGAAGACCACGAGTTAAAAAAAGGTTGAAATTAGAAAATGTAATTTATTATTTATATGGATAAAGTTTAGTTACAAAATTAGTTGTTACTATAAGTTACAATCTTACTTAATATCTTTTTATTAGAGGTAAATTTTGACAAATCTATTATTGGATTACATCTTGTTCTTATACCTTCCATTCAATAGCTATATCATCAAAGTATTATTTAAATTACAAATTTTTGTAATTTAAAATTATGTATAAAATATAAGTTTATAGATCATAAAATAAATAATATCCGATTAATATAAAATTTGACAATTGCATTAAGAGTATAAAGAAGATGTAATTTAATTATTAAAATTTTAAATTATAAAATAATATCTATTTTATTGAATGAAATTATAAGTTTAAGATATAACAATTTTATAACTAAACTTAGTCACATATATATATATATATTTATATAAAATAGACGTTATAAACTCTCGCTTTTGAGTTTGAATAAGTTTTAAACGCTGTCTCCCTTCTACTTTCTTTCATCAAAAAACACTGAACAGTCTCCATCTAAACTCTAAACACTTTTTTTTAGTCAGCTTTCGGCGAAGCCCAACAAGTTCTCTCCCCTCTACCTTCTTTCGTCAAAAAAACGCTGTCTCCCTCTAAACTCTATTCACTGTTTTTTTAGTCAGCTTTCGGCGAAACCCAACAAGTTTCGCACTGTTCCAACTTGAAATATATATATATATATACACTTTTTTTTTTTCTCTTAGCAAAAACTTTTCAAAATCCTTGATTTTCTTTACATTTTTGTCTTTCTAATCTCGCCTATAATCTTCTTCATCGTTGTTCAATTATCTTTCTGGAGAAGACACCTTTTTTTCTCAGACCTTAGAGCTTCTTTTTATTTTTATTTTTTATTTTTTAATATATATATATATATATATATTTTTTTTTCAGTTTTATGGGCTCTAAGGTCTAAAGGGCTCAACTTTTTCTCTTTTTCTTTTCCTTTTTTTTTTTTTTTTTTTTTTTAATGAGGGATTTGGTGGTTGGTTCTGGAGAGAAAAAGAAAGCAGGGATTTTTGAAGTGGGTTCTGCTGAGGCAATGGGTTGCATGAACAGGGGTCTATCTGTTGGGATCTGTATTGGGCTGATTTTGATTTTCACTGCCACATTTTGTGTTGGTCTCACTGACCCAACCGACGGTAAAGAGCAAAAATCGCATTTTTCTATTTATGTTTGTTCACAGTGTTCTTTTTTAGTGCGTTTGGTTCTCGGGAATGTGAAAAGGAAAATGATTGAAAGTTGCTTCTTTGATTAACATTTGCTTGATTCTCTCTGATAACTGAACTTAGAGTTAGATTTGCTAGTATTAAATTTTGTATTTGCTTGCCTTTTCTCAATATAATTTTAAGACTTGTATGATATAGGAAGTTTTAATATGGTTGGTTATAACTTGTTGGCCCAGAACATAAGGGTTAAAATTATGGAGCTGTGTTTTAATCATTTCTCTGTGTCTGTTTATTTTCCAGTTGTGGCAATCAATAGTTTATATGTTGCTCTTGAGTACCCTCCACTTCTTGGTTGGCTTCTTGTTGGAGGAGACCCTTGTGGGGATAAGTGGCAAGGTGTTGAATGCGTCTTCTCGAACATAACAGAATTGTATGTTGATTCTCTCGCTTTCGAGCTCTTGTCAATAATAGAGTTATATTCCTTAGTTGATCTTCTAACCTGTCTTGGTCTACAGACGCCTTAGTGGCACAAATTTGGGAGGAAAGTTGGGTGATAGTTTGGGAGACTTTGGATCGATCTTGGCAATGTATGTGTCTAACTTGTTCTGTAATTTTCAATAACATGTATGTATACATGTATCATAAGGTTAGTTTCATATAATTTTGAGTGAGTAATGGTGAAATTATTTTAATTCAATTTGGTTAACATTGTCTCAAAGCTCTAATTTCATATTTACTTGTTCTGTCATTGTCAAAATGTTAAGTAAATAACACCCCCCACCCAAATCTCACATTCCAATATTCTAAGGGAACTTATTTGTTGAAAAGTGAGCTATAGTTTCACTTGTTCTGTCATTGCCAAAAGGCTGATGGCACAAATTAGGCTGTTATTGGACTTTGTGATTCTCAAGGCTTAAGCAATAAAATACTTGATTTACTAATTGAATGATCTACGCATAAATTCATTACATGCGAGAGCATATTGAGGCAGAAGCATCAAATCACATTGCTGCTTGCTTTTGTTCAACTTCTTAAATATCTGTCTGTAATCTGATTAAGCTTTGTGCTACATCATGGGGCAGAGATCTAAGCAACAACCATATTGGGGGGACTATTCCATCGTATTTTCCTTCCACCATCAGGAACCTGTATGTTTCACACTCATTTATTTTTTGTATCCATGTGAAAGCTGATTTAGCAAATTATTTTTTCCCACTAATATGCTTCTAGTATATCCTAAATTTATGTCAATCTTGTATTTTATTTTCCTTGTTTAGTTCTCTTTCAGCTAACAAGCTCACTGGAATCATCCCCGATGCTTTGTCCTCATCCAGCCAATTGACTTACTTGTAAGTCAAAGTTTGCTCATATTAATGTTGTATTATTTATTTATTTTTTTGTTTTCATTTTGATCTATTTCTTTATGGACAAAGATTAGCTCCAAACTGGTATTACACGGTGATTTATAAGACTATTTATGTGTATTATTTAAATAGGTCATATGACTTATTAAAAAAGTCATGTTTCTAAAACTGCACATGGATGGTTTGTTCATGTGTATTATTTAAACAAGTCATATGACTCATTAAAAAAATCTTGTTTCTAAAACTACACTTGGATGGTCTCTTCAATTGCCACATAATGGGTTGAAGTAAGATAACTCCAAACTGGTTTGGAGCTAAACATTTTCTTTTGTTTATTCAAGGGATGTTTTCTCCTCCTGAGGTTGCTAAATAATAACCTTCTAACTGGAGGAATAACAGGTGCTTCAAAAGCTTACTGGTTTGACGGACTTGTTGCCATTTTCTTTCGGTTCAGATAGCTTTTCCTTTGTATTTTGGGTCTATGTTCATGGTTGTGATCATATATTATGGTGCAGAGATTTATCGGGAAACAATTTAAGTGGTCAGTTGCCTCCCTCATTGGGAAATTTGTCATCTCTTACCACATTGTGAGTAATTATCTCAATAAAATTTCTTTTTGTATGTTTACTATACATGATAATTCCTTAACTTTATGATTTCTATGCAGGCACTTGCAGAACAATCAACTCATTGGGACCCTTGATGTTTTACAGGATCTTCTCCTGCAGGATCTGTACCCTTTTTTCATCCACTTTGATTTTTATTTTTACATTTCATAATATTTTCTTTGCAAAATTCGTATTCCAGAATTTGATCTTGATTCAGAGATTCTATTAGGAACTATGTGCTGCCTACAGCAACTCACAAATTCTTACTTGCTATGCAGGAACGTAGAGAACAATCTATTCTCTGGACCTATACCTGCAAAATTACTGAGTATTCCAAATTTCAGGTGGGGTGTGTGTGTGTGCGCCTTATATACACGTGCCACATTGTAAGGCTTGTTTTTGCCTTTAACATGGATTTAGATCTGTCATGTATGCTAAATCCTGGAACTAGTTGTAAGGCTTGGATTTGCCTTTTAACATGGATTTGGTTTTGTTGTGTATGCCAAATCCTGGAGCTAGTAATGCTAGTGCTTCTCTCACAGTATCTATTTAATTGATGTAGAACATGATACTTCTTTCTTTCTTTAATTTTTTTTCCATTTCTTTTTGGATTTTAAGCTAGTATGGAATGGTAATGTTTTACCTAACTAGTGCTTAGTAATGCAGCCATAAATGCCTACTATTCTATTTAAGATCATAGAAGAGAGCATGAGTAATCACATAGACTGATATGTAATTCCAAAACCTAGATGAATATTTTTTTCGTTTGTTTTGACTGGAATTTTCTGAGGAAATAGTGTATTACTATTGTAGTATAATAATTACTTGATATCCCCATTTTCTGTATTAAAGTCCAATTGTATGTCTTAAACTTAGTGTGTGTTTGGATACCGCTTATTTTGCTGAAAACTAATAACTGAAAACAATAAAAAAATAATTTCTGAGTTGCTGTTTACACAAAAAATACTGTAGATAAGCCTTAATGCACTGTTCATATCCCATGAACAGTGCAAGAGGCGCTGGTTAAAAAAAAAAAAAAAAAAAAGGACGGTAGACGCAGATGCGCGAGTCAAAAACGCAATCCAAACAAAGCTTTAAATTTGCATGCCCGGGGTCCATCTTATCATCATACATTATGCTACCTAATTTAAACTTCCTTGCTTCTTTCAGTAACCATAGCTTCTATCTTGCAGAAAAGATGGAAATCCATTCAATACTACTGTTATTCCATCACCTACGATTGCAGCTCCTCCTCTTGCTGCTGCACCATATGCTGAAAAAGCCCCTGGGAAACCAGCAATTGGACCTTCTGTCCCAGAAATATCAAAGTCTACTAGAGCTGGGAAAGTGTTCACTACCAAGAGGTTGACTTGGATTTCTATTATAGGGGCTTCAATACTTTTTTCATTGGTGCTGTGTCTTTGTGTGTTTAGATGCAAGAAAGGGAGGAAAAAGAAAGAGAATACTAAGAGGCATGATATCGGTACCTATAAGGCCTCTAGAGAAAAGCCTAAATACACAGAATCGGTGCCTCAGCAAAATTATCCAATGGAGAAAGGTATGTCTTTTATTGTCCATTCTTATTTTTTTAACTTGGTTAGAATTTCCTTATCTCTTACATTCTGTTCTAAATGAAAATTGTCATTTGAATATTTTTAGCAGTGCCAAGAGGGAGAGTTGCGAAACCGAGCGATAGTTATGTTGAAAACAATGGAAGAAGAGGTGTATTTCCAAAGCTTCAGAATGAACAGGAGGTAGATGTGAAAAACACACCTACAGTTTCACTGCCCAAGAGGGATCATGATTCAGACATTAGCAGCATGGATATGGAGTTCTTGCCACCACCACCTCCTCCATTTTTTACTTCTGAGAAGGTCTCTGTGGAACCGATGGTACCTTTCAAAGTAACTTCAAGTAGACATCCTTCTAAGAGTCCGAATGCAAGTTCTGCAAAAGCTTTCACTGTTGCGTTGCTTCAGCAGTGTACAAATAGCTTTTCTCATGAAAATTTTATTGGTGAAGGCATGCTTGGTAGTGTTTATAGGGGTGAGATGCCTGATGGAAAGGTAAGATTATTTTAACTTAATAAGAACTAATTTGCCAGGTGTGGCTGTTAGATTCTCATGTATGTATTTGTTGTCTCCCCCCAACCCCCCCCCCCCCCCCCTTCCTCTTCATCTTCTGTATCCTTTTTAGGAAAATTAGTTTTGAAGTTTGAATTGCATTTACCTCCCAAGTGTGAAAATAAATATCTGTTAGGTAGTCCCTTTATCCATCCTCCCAACCATCACTATTTCCCCAAGTTTCAAGTAATATGGTAGATTCTTCTTCATCCTCATAAGTAAAATTATTTTTGAGTTCTCTAGCAATTTCACCTCTAAGTGTGAAAGCAAACACCTGCAAGGCTGTCTCTTCTTCCAAACAATCCCCCACCAAAAAAAAAAAAAAAAAAAAAAACTTACCACTACATCCCAAGTTTTCAGTTATGTAGTATATCTTGTATGCTTGAGATAACCTATCCCTGAACCCCCGGCCCTCTCTCTTCCTCTCATTGGTTCTATTATCTAGTCACACATCTTTATTTGAGATCCTAATTGTTAATCCCCCATTTCTGAATTCTTTTATAGCTACTGGCAATCAAAAAACTGGACACTAAAGTTTCCGGGCAGCAGAGTGATGAGGATTTTCTTGAACTAGTTTCTAGTATCTCTAAACTTCGCCATGCTAATATTGTGGAGCTTGTGGGTTACTGTGCTGAGCATGGCCAGCGGCTACTTGTACATGAGTATTGCAGAAATGGGACACTTCATGATGCACTGCATGATGATGAGATTCAAAAGAAATTTTCATGGAAAACACGCATCCAATTGGCCCTCGAAGCTGCAAGAGCCCTGGAGTAAGTTGAACAACTAATTCACAAATAAATAAGGAAAACTAACTTGAGATATGAACTTTGTTAGTTCCTTATATTGAATGCTCATGTTGGGCTAGGAGCTCAGAAACAAGTTTTTTTGTTACTTCTTTTATTTCTGACCGAGGAGATTACAACTTGTAGGTTTCACATTTTTGTGAGGAAATCTTCTTTCATTCATGCTTGGTCAATTAGAAACTGATTTTTCCTCTTTTTTGCGGTATAGGTATTTGCATGAGATCTGTCAACCACCCATTGTTCACCGAAATTTCAAGTCTGCCAATCTTCTCCTAGATGACAAGCTTGAATTATGTGTCTCAGACTGTGGTTTGGCTCCTCTATTATCGTCTAGTTCAGCGAGTCAGGTAATTATGTGTGTATGATATTTTAATTTTGTTCATATAGAGTGCTACAAATTATTGTTACTGACTGATGTTTGTAACTGTTATTGAAACCACGTGATTCCAACTTTATGCTTTATAGCTCTGTTGATTAGAAAATTGATGGAATGCTATTGAACAATTCTAGAAAAATTTCAAACTGTAAACTTTGTGGCAAAGATGCTGAAGAAATATGAAATTGCTAGATGTTGATCTTTTGGGAGATGAAACTAGAGAAAAGAAATCATTTCCTTTGGGGTGGGGGGGGGGGTGATTGGGGTTACCAATATCTGGGCTTTAGGACAGGAACAAGTTGATGCTCCTTGCCTTTGTATGTTTGGAACTTCTTTAAATATGTATAGCCAATTAATTTAAGGCTCCCAAGTGGTAGGAAGTTTAATATAATGCTTATCTCAGTAGATCTTTGTTATTCGTTCACACCTAGGAAAAAAAATATAACAAGCAGAAAATAGAAAGGGACGCAGATCTAACATGGTTCACCAAAAGTTCGTGTTCTGCAGAGCGTGGCTGCTGAGTGCTGTATTCTTCCTCTTTTCCTGTTTTTTGCATGAGTTTTGAATCTGAACTATATCAGTTTTAGTGGAGAGGGGAGATAGCCATCAACCAACTTGTCAAGAGTGTATCTATATCTTTTAATATGTGAAAAAAAAAAAAAAAAAAAACTAATAGTGATATCTTTTTTATGATATGATGTACCATAATGAATGAATAAGTAGATATTGTCCTGATTCTGAGTAGTAGATGTGTCAATATTGTGAAAATAGTTTGAATATTGTAGAAACTGACCAATTTGTTATTATTAGTTTTTGTTTGTTAGCTGAAAAGTGCATGGATTTTGTGCAAAAACATATGAAACCTTTATTTGGTAAGGCTTGACAGAAAATTAAGCTGGAATTGTGAATCTGTGACTTGTTATAATTATATAACGTGTAGTTGATGATGGTGTATTTACTGTCAGTTGTCTGGGCGACTTCTCACTGCTTACGGTTATGGTGCCCCGGAATTTGATTCGGGAAGTTATACTTACCAAAGCGATGTCTATAGCTTTGGAGTTGTAATGTTAGAACTTCTCACTGGACGGAAGTCATTTGACAGGTTAGCAGCCCAATAAGAGAATGCATGTGTTCTGGACTTATCTTTTCCCATCTAAAACCAACCCAACAGAACTTGTCCATCAGTTATGTGAATTAATTGAGTTTCAGCTAAAAATTTCTTCCCAGTTCTCACTGAAAAAAGTGTCCAGGTCACGGCCTCGAGGGGAGCAATTTCTGGTTAGATGGGCAGTTCCTCAGCTACATGATATTGATGCATTAGCAAGGATGGTCGATCCCTCACTAAAAGGAGCATATCCTAAGAAATCGTTATCACGTTTTGCTGATATTATTTCCTCATGTGTACAGGTGAGGGCTATTTCTGCACACTTAGTATACCGGGGTGTTTCTGGATTTCTTAAAGTTCTGTATGAACTCTTTGCAGTGCTATCTGTACTTTCTCCAGCCCTTCGAATTTTCCATAATTGTTTATGTATAGGAGAAACAGATTTTTTTTTTTTTTTGACAAGAAAAATGCAATTCCCTATAGGTGCACAAGTTAAATCTAGACATGGCAAAACGGGTCAGAATTTGCTGATCTGACCCAAAAAAATACCTGACTCGAACCTGATTTTTTAGACCTGAAGCAAAAACGGGTTGATAGGTGCATAAAGCACAAAGCATGTCAAGCTGGAGCCAATAGATCACATGTTCACAGACAACTATTTATTAAAAAAAAAGAAAAAAAAAAAAAAAAGAAAGCAATTCTGCCAATTCTCATTTGATTTGACTAGACACTTCACACTAGTACACTAACACTACTAACACAATAACATGTACACTACTTTATGAGTTATTGAGTTAAGACTCAAGACAAAACTTATGTTTATTTGTTTTTTTGAGAATTTGACAAAACTAAAAAAAATGTGACAAAACAAAACTGTGTGCTCTTGTAGTTGTAGTCTACAAACCACTAACCAGCTAACACACAAAAGACACAGACACTCACCATAGAACATGTGCACTTAAGGAGGCTGATAACTTAACATGGTCCATGACATGTAGGTTTTTTTTGTATTTTTTTTCTTTCTTTTGTGGGAATGATATTATTAGTGTTGTAAACTTAAAATATATACTTTTTAGTGCTCCTAAAGATCTATCTCTTTTTGAAGTTGTAAATTAGTAATTACATGCATTTTGGTGGTGAGTTATTAACATTGAAGACTTTTTCCANGACCGGCAACCCAATTCACCCGTTAAAAATGATCCATTTTGACCCACAAACCCGACCCGAACTTGACCCAACCTGTTCGTTTGCCTTTGCCATGTCTAGTTAAATCTAACTTGTTTTTTTTTTTTTTTTTTTTTTTTTTTTTTTTTTGAGGAACTGATAAGAAATCTACATTTTCATCATAAATATTTCTAACTTACCTTGAGTTTGTAATATATATTTTGCATTTCAATTTAGCTGTGAATTGAAAACATTTTTGTTTGCCTAGAGCTATAAGTCACCTAATATCCATCCTTTTGCAGCAAGAGCCGGAATTTAGGCCATCAATGTCTGAAATTGTCCAAGAACTCTTACGAATGATTTAAAGGGGGTTCAAATGAGGAATTATCTTAATTAGGAATTGAGTATGACTATGATAGGTATCAGCTAAAGAGGTGAGCTTGCAGTAGCGAATTTGTTCTGAAGCCTCTTAATATAATTTACAATTCATAACTTCTTATCAGTGTGAAGGTGCTAATGTAATTGTTTTATGATTATTTTGTGAATACTTCTTTGTGAAGTAATTATCTAGAGTGCAGAAATGTTTATGCCTCAATTTTGTGTTCAGTTATATATATATATATATATATTGTATATCCATGTTTTACTTTTATCCATGGTAATCTGGCTTGAGCTATATGGCTTGTGTTCAATTTGGTGTTGATGAGCAATTTGAGCTATATAGCTTGCTTGGCTGAAATTGATATACATGTGCGCTAAACAATTTTTGTTTTCCAGTCCCTTGAAAGGTTCGTGTGTGCTAATTTGCATGCTCCATTAAGCTAGTGGGTGTGAGTTTTATAGTTATTATTATTATTATTATTTTCTTTCTGGGATTTCTGCACTCGATGGTCAGACTCTAATCAATACTCATTCATTCAGGTACAACTTAATAGTTAAATACCCATTGCTCCATTGATAATGTATTGATTGGCCCTTGTCATGGATAAGTCATAAGGTAAATAATATCTCTCGTGTACTGGGACCTTGTAGTTGTAGGTCCCCCCAATGTACATGGTCTTGTCCTTACTTGGTAATAATATTCTAATAACAAAAGGAAAGAGCCAAAGTAATAAGACAGAATTCATAGGATTTGATGCTAGCTAATGTGGGATGTTGGATGCCTTTCAGACAGTCAAATGAAGTGAAATGTTATTTTTACTTCAAGAGTTCCAAGACAGGGATTGTGTCACGAACATTCAGCTAGGGATATGCTACAATTTTTTTTTTTTTTTGGTATTAACAAAATTTACAAACACATTCTCGGTCGCTGGTGTCTTCTTCTCTTGGCAAAGAAAAACCCACTATGTATGGAGTCATGCAGTGCAGACATTATGATTTCCAATCACACAACTTGTATTTTTTTTTTTTTTTTTTTAATAATATAAGATAGAAATTTTACTCTAGCATAATCGAAGGATATATGTGTGTGAAGTTCTTTCTTGGAAACTTGAATTTCGACTTTTACCCCTCACACTCCATAAATATTTATATTTGTGAAATGATCATCACACTGAGGGTGTGTGGTGGTTCACTTATAATTAAAAAATAATTTCATGTTAATTGTCCTTATATTTATAAAAATATTCTATGATGCAATGTCCAAAAGTAAGAACACTCAAAATTGTAGACATCTTGCTTACTTCACACTTCTTGATATTTCCTCTTTTTTTTTTTCTTTTTTTTTTTTTATTTGTTATAGAATGTACGGAAAGTCTAATTTTCCTTTTTCCCCTTTTAATTTGTCCGCTTTTTTTCTTCCTCTAAATTTTGTGAAATTCAAAAATGCATGACATTTTGATTCTCTTGTACAATTTTGCTTAATTGGGGGTTTTTAATATCATACTTTGTTAACATAATATAGTTGGGCTTTTTAAGCCGCCAATACACGTGTCACTCTTTGAAATGTTAGAGGTTTTTTTTTTTTTTTTTTTTTTTTTTTTTTTTTTTTGAGAGAGAGTTTTAATTTATGACGTCTGCTCTTGTTGATACCTCATTATCATCAAACTAAGATATCAATTAGTTTTTGGTGTAGGTGAGAGTTGAATCTCAGATCTTTTATTCAATTATCAGAAACTTAAGTCCCAAGATGTTTTTGATCTGGATTCTCAAAAAAATAATAAATAAATAAATAAATAAAATTATTAGAAACTTCACAGTTGAGTTAACTGGAACCTACAAAATGTCAGAGATTAGACTGAAGATTGTCACAAGAGTTGAGTTTGGAACTTCTGTTAATATTATGGTACGTTGGTTGTTATTGTTATTTGGTTGTTATTGTTGTTTTTTCTCCTAGGTAGTGAATTGAAATATCGTAATGTGTAAGAGGAATAGGATTAGAAATGGTGAGGAAGAATTGTGAGAAAATTGGGTTTTAAGAAGTGGGTGGTTGGCTAACTTTGAGTCAAAATAAAGTGAGACCAACACGACCTTTTGAGGTGGGTCTAAAACTAGGCCGTGTTCCACCGTGAAAAAAGTAACGTCATGTTGTCTCTTGCTCAAAATCATTAAGGAGTGAATAATAAATTAAATCCAAAAGAAGTGGATACTTGAACACGATTGATGGTAGTGAAAAAAAAAAAAAAAAAAAAAAACCATGATCCCACATTGGAAAGGTTATAAACATTTTGTGGGTTTATATACCATGACTTAAATCACTATTTGAGGGATTAAATCTATATTAAAAGACAATGTAAAACACTAATCTAAAACAAATTTTCCACTATGTTTTCTTTTGTCAGTAAGTTTCACACTAGAACAACGCATACATACGTACGTATGCATACATACATATATACATATATATATATATATATTGATAAGAACACATATTCTGTTTTATAGTATATTGTTTATTCCCAACTAGAATTCTGTCCCTCATTTGTCAAACCCAATGTTTTGAATTCTATTTCGTTTTGGCTGGAATGGTCGGAATTTTTTGTTTCGGAGGGTAGTCCGGTGCGACCCCTTGTTCCGCACCGTCCTAAATTCCAGCTAGTGCTGGCTTAATCTGGCATTCTAGGAAAAATTTCAGTATTTTGAACAGAATGTGCATTATGGGTTGAAATATGAATACAAGAAAATTTACAGACTGTGAGAAAGTGAAATCTCGGGAAGAAAGGAGGTGGGAGAAAAAATAAAAGAAAAACTTGACAAAAAGGAAACTATGAACCTAGATTTGCAACAAGAAAACAACAGCGTAAGAATTGAGAAAAACTTATCTGAAGGTGATAAAGATGGTGGGTGGAAGTAATGGCATACTGTGATCTTAGGGATATTTTAACCGTTCTAGTGATTTCAAAGGTTTTTTTTTTTTTTTTTTTTTTTCATTTTAGAGATTTTTGGACGATTTTGGTCATTTTGAGGTTTCGTCGGGGGGGGGGGGTTTATTTTGGTCATTTTTATAAGATTTAGGGTATTTTTGGTAATTTTAGAGGTTACATGGGTATTTTGATTATTTTTTGGATTTCAAGTATTTTTTTTTTTTGAGATTTTAGGGATAATTTGGTCATTTGGGTCTTCCATTGGTATTTTTTGGAGTTTTGCTATTTTCAATCAATTGTTATTATAATAAATTTAATTATTTCTAAGAATGTTTATTTATCAATTATATGAATGCTACATTCTTGGATTATGATTGGAATGTAATTTAATGAAACAAACACCTTAATGTCACATTAAGGTAATGTGATCACATGAATCTAAGATTACGATGATGTAGCATTACACCTTGATGTAACACTAACATCAAGCGAATCAAACGCCTAAACCTAAAATTACATTACCATAATTTAAGATTACAAATTATATCACATCAATTTTACAAATGGGGTGATCTTACATTATTTTTGGTGGAGATGTAATAATTTATTGAATTGACAAAATTGCCCATACTACAAAAATATTTATTTTACCCGTGAGAATTACCAAAATATCAAAAAACCTTTAAAATACCCCAAAACCTCCATAATGACCAAAAGACCTTTAAAACTACCAAAATAACTAAAATGCACCACGAATGTCCAAAATATCTCAAAAAACTTAAAAAATGACCAAAATACCCCCAAACCCTCCAAAATGACCACAATACCCCTCCCCCCCCCCCCCCCCCCAAAAAAACTTTTCAAATGACCAAAATACCATTGAAACCTAAAAAAAGAAACAAAACAAAACAAAACAAAAACAAAAGCAAAACAAAAAACCCTCCAACACTCTAAAAATGAAAAAATACCCCTAAACCTAAAAAATGGCTAAAATACATTCGAAACTTCTCAAACAACCAAAATACAATTGAAACCCCCCAAACCCTCAAAAATGATGAAAATACCCCCCAAAACCTAATAAATTACTACAATAACACCGAAACCTCATAAACGACCAAAATACCCTCAAAACCTCTAATATGAGCAAAAATACCTTGATACCTCTAAAATAACAAAAAATACCATGTAAGCTTTAAAATGACCAAAATACTCTTGAAACCACTAAAATAATCAAAATACCCCCAAACCTCTAAAGTGACAAAAAATACTTTGAAACCACTACAATGACCAGAATACCTTCGAATCCTTAAAATGACCAAAATACCTCTAAAACCTAAAATGACGAAAATAGTCCTGAAACTACTATAATAATAAAATAGCTTTGAAATCACTAGAATGACCAAAATACCCCTCCTCCTGGGAAACCTTTAAAATGACCAAAATACCCCAAAACTTCAAATTAACCTAAATACATCGAAACCACTTGAATGACCAAATTATCCTGAAACCTATAGAGAGACCAAAAATACCTTGAAAATAGTAAAATGATCAAAAATACCCCAAAACCTATAAAATGATTAAAAATAAATACCCCAATGTCACAAAAAGACCAAAATGCCTGCAAATCCTCTAGAATAAGCAAAAAAAATTTTGAAATCTCTAAAATGACCAAAATACCACAAAATCGCTAAAATGATCAAAACACTCCAAAACTTGTAAAATGATTAGAATACCCCAAAAATCGTAAAAATGACCAAAATGCCATTAAAACCTCTAGAATGAGCACAAAAACCTAAAACCTCTAAAATGACCTCAGTATCCCAAAACCATCTAAATGACCAACTACCTTGAAACTTTTAAACTAGCCTAAAATACTTGAAACCTTCAAAATAACCAAAATATTAGGGTTATATTGTGTCATTTAGTGGTTTTAGGGGTATTGTGGTCATTTTCGAGTTTTTAGGATATTTTTTAACCATTTTAGTGGTTAAAGAGTATTTTGACCATTTTAATATATTTTGGTCATTCTAAAGATTTCAAGGGAATTTTGGTCATTTTAGTAGTTTCGGAATATTTTGGTCATTTTATAGGTTTTGGGTATTTTGGACAGTTTAGAGGTTTTGTGGGCATTTTTGGACATTTGAGGTTTTAGGGGTATTTTGTTCATTTTTTAATTTTCGGGGGATTTTGGTCTTTTTAGCGATTTTGAAGTGTATTTAATCATTTTAGATGTTTGTGGTATTTTGGTCATTTTGAGTATTGAGTTTTTCTGCTAATTCTAGCAGTTTTAGGAGTATTGCAGTCATTTTTGAGGTTTTGGGGTTATTTTGGTCATTTTAGAGATTTTGGGGCAATTTTGGTCATTTAAAATGTTTCAGGGTACTTATTTTTGTCGTTTTGATATTTTGGGGTATTTTCGTAATTTTAGTGATTTCAAGGTATTTTGGTAATTTTTGTTTTTTGGAGTATTTAAGACTATTCTAGTGATTTCAGGTTTATTTTTGTCATTTTAGAGATTTTTGAATGATTTTGGTCATTTTGATGTTTCAGGGGGTATTTTGGTCATTTTAATAAGATTTAGGGTATTTTTGGTCATTTTAGGTATTTTGGTCATTTTTTGATTCAGAGGTAATTTGTCATTTTGGATCTCCATTAGTATTTTTTGGTTCAAGGGTAATTTTGGCCATTTCTGGAGTTGGTGATATTTTCAATTAATTTGTTATTATAATAAATTTAATTATTTCTAAGAATGTTTATTTATCAATTATATGAATGCAACATTCTTGGATTATGATTGGAATGTAATTTAATGAACCAAACACCTTAATGTCATATTAAGGTAATGTGATCACATGAAGCTAAGATTACGATGATATAACATTACACGTTGATGTAGAATCAAGCGAACCAAATGTTCATGTGCCCTTGATGTGATGCACATCACCTTAATGTGACATTAAGGTGTTTGGTTCATTTAACCTTTTCTAACATTACCGTAATCTAAGATTACAAATTATATCACATCACCTTCTCAAATGGGGTGACCTTACATTATTTATTGGTAGAGATGTACAAATTTATTGAATTGACAAAATTGCCCATTCTAAAAAAAAATATTTATTTTACCCATGAGAATTACCAAAATATCAAAAAACCCCTAAAATATCCCAAAACCTCTAAAATGACCAAAATACCCTTAGAACTGCCAAAATGACATAAATACACAACGAATGTCCAAAATATCCCAAAAACTAAAAAAATGACTAAAATGCCCCAAACCCTCCAAAATGACCACAAAACTTTTCAAATGACCAAAATACCATTGAGACCTCAAAAAATACAAAAATACCCTCGAAACCTCTGAAAATGACCAAAATACCACTAAACCTAAAAAATGAGTAAAATACACTCGAAACCTCTCAAAGACCAAAATACTATTGAAACCTATAAAAAGACAAAAATACCCCCGAACCCTTTAAAATGACGAAAATACCCCCAAAACCTAATAAATTGACCAAAATACCCCTAAACCTAAAAAATGACTAAAATACGCTCAAAACCTCTCTAAAGACCAAAATACAATTGAAAGCTAAAAAAACAAAAATACCCCCGAACCCTCTAAAATAACGAAAATACCCCAAAAACTAATAAATTACTAAAATAACACCGAAACCTCTCAAACGACTAAAATACCCTAAAACCTCTAAAATGACCACAATATCCTCAAAACTTCTAAAATGAGCAAAAATACCTTGTAGCCTCTAAAATGACCAAAATACCCCAAAACCTTTCAAATGACGAAAATAGTCTACTATAATAAGGAAAATACTCTCGAAATAACTAGAATGACCAAAATACCCCCTGAAACCATTAAAATGACCAAAATACTCCAAAACTTCAAATCAACCAAAATACATTGAAACCACTTGAATGACCAAATTATCTTGAAACCTCTAAAGAGACCAAAAATACCTTGAAAACAATAAAATGACAAAAAGTACCCCAAAACCTGTAAAATGATTAAAAAAAAAAATACCTCCAATGTCATGAAAATGACCAAAATGCCCTAAAATCCTCTAGAATGAGCAAAATACCACGAAATCGCTAAAATGATTAAAATACCCTAAAACATGTAAAATGATTAAAATAGC
The DNA here is from genome assembly GCF_002906115.3 of Quercus suber. Lineage (NCBI taxonomy): Eukaryota > Viridiplantae > Streptophyta > Magnoliopsida > Fagales > Fagaceae > Quercus > Quercus suber. Next base: position 663,647 of record NW_027069831.1, read on the forward strand.
GCCAAAATTGCAAAAATGACCAAAATACCATCAATACCTTTAGAATGAGCACAAAAGCCTGAACCTCTAAACAGACCTAAATATCTCAAAACCATCTAAATGACTAACTACCTTGAAATTGTTAAATTGGCCTAAAATACTTGAAACCTTCAAAATAACCAAAATTTTCGAGTTATATTGTGTCATTTAGTGGTTTTACTTGTATTGTGGTCATTTAGTGGTTTCAGGAGTATAAAGAGTACTTTGGCCATTTTAAATATTTTTAAATATTTTGGGCATTTTACAGATTTCAAGGAAGTTTTGGTCATTTTAGTGGTTTCGAAATTTTGGTCATTTTATAGGATTTTGGGTATTTTGGACAGTTTAGAGGTTTCGTGGGCATTTTTTGTCATTTGAGGTTTTAGGGGTATTTTGTTCATTTTTTAGATTTTGGGGGTATTTTGTTCTTTTTTGTGATTTAGAAGTGTAAATTAATCATTTTAGATGTTTGTGGTATTTTGGTCATTTTCGAGATATCGAGTTTTCTCTAGTCATTCTAGTAGTTTCACGGGATATTGGTCATTTTAGAGGTTTTGGGATTATTTTGGTCATTTTAGAGATTTTGGGGAAATTTAGGGCATTTAAAATGTTTTGGGGTATTTTTTTTGTCGTTTTGATGTTTTGTGGGTATTTTGGTAATTTTAGTGATTTCAGGGGTATTTTGGTAATTTTGTGATTTTGGGGTATTTTGATCATTCTAGTGTTTTCAGGTTTTTTTTTTTTTTTTTTTATAATCATTTTAGAGATTTTTGAATGATTTTGGTCATTTTAGGTTTCGGGAGGGGGGTATTTTAGTCATTTTCATAAGATTTAGGGTATTTATGGTAATTTTAGAGGTTACATGGGTATTTTGGTAATTTTTTTAGATTTCAAGTATTTTTTGAGGTTTTAGGGGTAATTTGGTAATTTTGGGTCTTCCACTAGTATTTTTTGCTTCAAGGATAATTTTGGCCTTTTTTTGGAGTTGATGTTATTTTCAATCAATTTGTTTTATAATAAATTTCATATTTCTATGAATGTTTATTGATAAAATAAATTTAATCAATCTTTTCCTTATTAATAAAATAAATAGATTATTAATTATTCCAAAAGTTTAATCCATTAGAAAATGATGAATTTAATTGTTTAACAAATATTCCAACATTGTTTCATAAGTGGAGCTCAACATGTGAGATTTTTAATTTTTTAAATGGGAGGAACTGAGGACCATATAATATATGATAAATTATTGATTGTCTCAAAAATTTAAATTATTAGAAAATTATGAATTTAATCATTAAAAAAATTGCTACTACAAGATCAAGGGAACTTTACAACATCAAAAATGTCATGGAGTTGAAATAAACAATATTTGGGTTCATTGGGCAATATGAGAGACTCATTTGTCCTTTTAACATGGGAATCACTCGAGGCAACTCGGATAAAAGGGTTATCTTTACTAGTCGTAAACTCACGTGATGCGTGGAATATATATATATATATATATAGGCAAAGTTCAGAGAAAGTTCAAATAAAATTTGAAATTATAATATAATTTTGTGCCATGTGTCTAAATTTATGTGAGAACCACACTATAATTATCCACTAAAGTTTGTGCCATGTGTTCACTTAAGTTTTTTAAACTTTGTGCCAAGTGAGTTAATGAATGCAAAATACTATAAATATAATATTAATGAACTATAAAATTAAAAAAAAAAAAAAAACCCAATAACACATACTCAATAAAAATCACCACAAAAAAAAAAAAAAAAAACCACGTTTTATCTTATTAAAAATTTTAAAAAAATGATCATAAGAGTATTAAATTTAGGTAAGAATTTTAATATGTAACTAATTGTGTCTACTTTAAAAAAAAAAAATTGACTAATTATTTATATTTTTATGATAAAATTGTATTTAATTTTAAATGTATCCATATGTATGCATGTGTTACATGCTATTTTTTTAATAATTTGGCTAATAATTTATATTTTTATAATAAAAATTGTGTTTAATTTTAAATGCATCTATACGTTTACATGGATTACATGCTAGTATATATAAATTATAACATGTAATGGGGTGTAATATATAAAAAGTAATACTTACTTCAAGTATTTTCATTTAAAACAAAAAAGATTTTTACAAGTATTTTTTTTTTATCTTTTTATCTATACAAATCTATCATTCTATTATTTATTTTTTTATTAATATTTTTTTAAGGTGAACATCCTTCTAACTTCTATTATAGTGTGTTATATTTGCCTAATATGCAACTAAACTTTATAAGTTGCAAATTAATTATTCAAATTTCTCATCTCTTAAGGAATATGGAGATTATCATAATAATCAAAACTCATCACAAAATTACAATGTTATCTCAACCAAAATTAAAATGAAACCAAAGGAATAAAAGATAAACTTTATAATAATTTATTATTCAAACAATTGGTCGGCATATTCAAATTCATAGCAATGTAGATTGTGTTTTGATATAAACCCAAATTTCTATTTCCAAAAAAAAAAAAAAAAAGTATTACTTCAAACCAAAATTCAACCAAAACTATAAGGAAGAGAGAAGACCTTGTAATGGGAAATTGAAAAACACAATACCAAAACACATATTAAAAAAAAAAAAAAAAAAACCATCAACTTAATTAGAGTTATAAGAAAGAAAAAAAAATCAGAGAGAGAGAGAGAGAGAGTGTACTCATAGTTTTTGTATGGAAAAAATATGGATTGAATGAAAAAAAAAATGATATCAAATTTATACAAAATAAAATGGGAAGAAAAAGAGTCAAATTATAAGAAAGAGAAAATGATGAAGAAAGTGTAATGGTGAAGTAGAGAGTGGTGGGGGAGGTAAAGAGGCAAAGAGGGAAGAGAAATGTTGGAGAAAATGTAACTGTAAGTGTGGATTAATAGGGAGAAGAGGAGGTTTTTGTTTTTGTTATTCTTTTATTTATTTATTTTTTGAGAGTAGTGAGAAGAAAAGTTTAAAAGAGAAAATAAGTGGATGGTGTGGCTCAATGATTGAGTAGTAAATTTATTGCATATATATATATATATTTGGAATGATGAAAAGAAAATGGCACTCAATGTTTAAAGGAGCTTTCAATATAGACAATAGGTAATTAGAGTTTATGATGGCGTGTAGTGCATCACATTGGCCACAAATAATTAATTTTGCAATGGACAATCAATATATATATAGATTTGGCCAAAGGAAGATGAAGGCAATAAGGTGTATGAATTTGTGATGAGGCTTCCTAGCACAAGTATTAACATGAAGTAAGAAAAATCAAAGCTTTACATTTTCTTACATACTTTAAATATTTCCAGAGTCATCAGCAATCTCATCGGGGTACTACCTGAGAAATTGTTGCATCATCTACTGAACACATCTTTTCCTGCAATGGACATTTTTCTTCCTCATTTTCATCTCTTTGAATCGAAAAGGCAGGCTTTTTAGGATTGTTGATGGTTCCAGTTTCATTCTTGAGCATTGAAGAAACCTCTAACATGGATGGTCTATCAACAGGGTTTTCCTGGACACATAAGAGGGCCACTTGCATGCATCTTAGGAGTTTATAATAAGAACAAGAATCATCCAGTGATGGATCAATAAACTCAAACCCTCTGCCCTCTTTCCACAGCTCATATGCCTGCAATAATTACCACATTTATAGCTCAAATACAAAACTTCAAATTACAATAATCTAAATCACAATATGCTAGAATCATAGAAAGTTTTACCAAGTAATTCACTTACATAGTCTAAAAGGTTCAAATTATCATGTGTCCCATAATAACGTGTATTTCTCTTGCCACTTATGATTTGCAAAAGTAGAACTCCAAAACTATAAACATCGTATTTCATGGAGTATATTCCTTTTTTTACATATTCCGGAGGAACATAACCACTGCAGAGCATGTCATAATGAAAACGATGAGTATTCAAAATAAAATAAAATAATAATAGTAGTATATTTCATTAACGGGCATTTTACTTACTATGTTCCAACAATCCGACTTGTGTTTGCTTCATGTTCATCCTTTCCAAAAATTCTAGCCAACCCAAAATCTGATATCTTAGGAGTCATCTCATTGTCCAGTAAAATGTTACTAGCCTTTAGATCACGGTGAACTATAATAAAATTTGAGTATTCTTGGAGATATAGAAGCCCCTGAGTAACACCTTCAATGATTTCTACACGTTTCCTCCAATCTAAAAGAGAGCATCTAGGTGGATCTGCAGCAAGTCAAATTAGTACTTTATTAGTTATTAAAAAAATGTGGGGAATGAAATTCACAAATAATGACCCCTCTTTGAACTTAATTGTCTAGATTTGGTTCTTTGAAGCGTAAATGAATGCCATCCTCTTGGGGATGTTGTGGAAATGGTTAGACCCATTTAAGCTTTTGAGTAAAAAATTACAAGTTACTCAGCATATGTATGCAAAAACTATGATGCAAAGCATGAAATTTAATTTGCTGACCAAAGAGGTAGAGATCCAAGCTTCTGTTTGGCATGTATTCATAGATCAACATATTTTCTTCTCTCTCAGTGCAATATCCCAAAAGTCTAACCAGATTTACATGTTGCAGTCTTGCCGTAAGTGTGACCTCATTTTTGAACTCTTCAAGGCCTTGGTTTGAAGTTCTTGAAAGTCTCTTTACTGCTATCTCCTGTCCATTCCGTAACTTGCCCTATGAAACCAACATTCATCATTAGTATTATATGCCAAAGATAGACATTTGAGCCATACACAATTCCGATCATTATTTACCCCAATAATATTATCTGATATAACTATCAGTTGAAATATAATGTGCACACACACACACACGTGCTAATGTCTAGTCCCTTTCATGGTGCAGCTGTTCAGAGAAATGATGATAGCTAGAAGGAAGGGTAAGACAAACAAATTGGCTATTTGGTATGAGGTCTTAAACTAACACAAACATTGTTCAGAAGACAATGCTATCAGCATAAGAATCCTCATAAAGAGTTGGAGATTTTCTGTAGCAATCTCTTGCAGAAGGGTTGCTTATGTATTCAGCAAAAAATGGAAAAGAAAAAATGGTTGCTTATGTCTTGAAGTTAATATTACATAATAATTTTGATGGGAGGGGGATTTTAACCCTAGATGTCTCCATTGGAAACACTAGGGGATGCCAACCAATTGAGCTACAAGGCTCTTGGCAATATTACATGATATTTTAAAAGGGAATTCTATAAATTGTGTCAAGCATGCCTTTTATACAGAGTTAAGCATGGAAAAAGTAATGCACTTATTGTGGTTGGAGAATTTTAATAAGCAAATAGAAGATCTAAAACCTTCAAATGGGATGAAAATAAAATGAAGTGATTCCTCACCCAACTTACCTGATCTCCCTAGTTTCCACCATCTGACATTGATGGACAGGTTTTTTTTTGGTTACATAGTATTTGGACACAGTATTTTAAAATCAATATCCACATAAAGCATTAAACAATGGATGAATTGCCAAATAATACCTTGTAAACAGGTCCGTATCCACCTTCGCCAAGCTTATTCTCACTTGAAAAGTTATTGGTAGCTGCATTAATGGCAGAATAACTGAATACTTGCAGATTAGAAGCATTGCCGTTAAGGTCTTCAGCAGCTAATATTTTAATTCGGACTTTATATAATAATCTTTTGACACTATCTATACAGCCTGTAACAAAAGAGAAAGACAAGAGACAAATGTTTAGCATCTCCATCTTATGTATGGATGTTGTTAACTTTATCATGAGGTGGTCTCAGAGTTGTAAAAATTACATCTTGACTTGATGACTCTGCTCTGTAAGTAACATATAATGCTGCTCAGCAGAAGCATGACTGCAACGGCTGTAGGCAGAATTATTAACAATCTATGACTCTTATTATGTTGATCTTCATCTTCCCCTTGAGCTGCAAAGGTATTTCAATTATGTTAATTAGAATGTCTCAAGAGGATGCGTAATATGTGCACATGGGCAGGCCGCAAGAATATAACGATAAACTAGAATATTACAAGAATAAATAATTTGTGATCAAATTCAGAACCAGGCCTTTTGGCAAAAATGTAATGAAAAAGTTCTGATGGCCTTAAATGTAATTTTATAAATGGTCTAAATTCTAATTTAACCACCATTAACTATATTTCTGATATATCACTCTCTTCATGTGGCAAGAACAAGCTCAATGAGATATCAAAGCCAAAGCATGAACTCTGTTTTACTAAACAAATGATTATGATATTCAACCCCTGTTCCCTAATTTAGCAATGTTAGCAAGCAGTTAGTTGGGGTCACAACCGAAACCTGAGTCTGTCTCCAATTGTCGGGAAAAACTACCCACTTCATGGTGAGAGCAAAGTCTCAACCAATATTGCTAATCAAGAGTGAATTTACCAATACAAAGGTAATGAAAGTTAATCCCAAAAATACCGAGGCTAAGCTAGCAAGATATGTAATATGGAATGTAAGAGACAAACCATCAAACACGTAGAGGCCATACACAATATGTTCGATGATTTGCCTCCTAAATTTCATATTACATATCTTACTTGTTTAGCCTTACTATGTGTTGGGGCTAACTGTTTTTTTTTTTTTTAATATATTTTTGTTAGGTAAATAGGGTGAGTCTGGTTGAGTTTGAACCTTAATGCCCAGATACCATATAGATGTATTTTTTTTTTTTTTTGATTGGATAATTAAATGGTTACAATGGGGGCGGAGATGAGAATTTGAATCTTGGATGTTTCTATTGAAAACACCAGTAAGTGCCAATTGAGCTGCAAGACTCTTGGCCACCATGTTGGAATCACTGGAATATGCCTTGAACGCTTGACTAATTTCTATTAGCTTATGTTTTAGTAAATTCACAAGTGCTTGATAATACTGGTTGGATGAGATGAGACTTTGCTCACCACTAGGTAGTTTATTTTCCAACACCAATATCATATATACGACTATATCAAAAAAAAATGGAAAAAAAAAAATGACCCATGGATTCCAAGTAGTACATTGTAACCTACCTGCTCTAGAAAGCACCCAATTATCATCATTCCCGACTTGAAACACATTGAAACCAAGTAGCCCGCTCTGCTTTGCATAAGAAACTTTAGCTTTAACAGCCTCCACATCGTCATAGTTAATCCAAGTCGGCCCAATTGTGCAGAAATTCACCACATAGGTAGCATTATACACTGGAGCAGCTTCAGAAGGAAAGCTTCTAAGATACGATTTTATGAACTTATAGCCCATGGAACCGTCGGCTGTAACAGCTGGACCGATAGCTGGTGCACCCATTGCATTGTTGTTGGGATCCAAAAGTGTCCACGCATACCCATGGTAAGGCAAGCCCAAAACCAATTTGCTAAGCAAAAATCCTCCTCTCTTCCACTCTTTTATGCCACTATTAGTATTAGCCCCATTCATTGGGTCATATAATGCCGCATGAGTGTATGTGAAATTGTCGATTCTAGGCACATGGTAGTCATATGCTTTAACATGTACCCAATCCAAGTTTTTCATCATGGACTCAATTGGGTAACTCGCTGAATCCAAAGTTGGCAAGTAATAACCAGACATGACCAACAGCAACTCTGACTTGCTAGAGTTTTTTGCCTCAGAAGCCACAGCAATTCGCCACTCGTTCAAAAGGGTATCTAAATTGATCATATCCGAGCTTTTGCTTGGTAGAACCCCACAAAGGTCTATGCCATGAAACCCATAAAACCTTGCTGTTTCTATAGAGGACTGAATAAAAGAATTTCTAAAAGAGGACTCGTTGATCATTGAAAAGAAGATTGGAGAGTCTTCTCTGCCAACCCATACGGACAAAAGCGTTGTAACCAATGGGTTCTTGAGCTTTACAGTGTTGGTGAAAGTAGAGAACTTCTGTTCGGTGGAGGAGTTGATTGAGAGGTGGTAGTTGGAAGAGTTTATGTAAGCAAAAGCACATAGTAGGTGAGTAAAGAGCTTAGAGTTTATGTCAGAAATGACAGTTTCACTACCTGAATAATAATAACCAGCTTTAATCCAGGATTGTTGGGTTGAACAGTAGGATTTGAGTGGCAGAAAGTGGAGGAGGAAGAATAGGGTGACAAGTTTGGCCGCCATTGAAAAATGATGTCTCATGCTTTGGTAGTTGGTTCTTGGTACCGTGTCAAAGCGTTAACTATTTTGCTAGAAAGAAACAAGACCATAACTCCATAAGGAATAGAAAAATGTGAAGGAATACTCTACAATGCCTTTTGGCTAAGATCAAGTGGAGTATATGTTCTTATCAGTTTAATATCTACGTGTCTAGATTTCGTTGGAGAATAACAATTCCTTGCCGACTCGGGATTCGGGAAACGTTGAGAATTCTAACTCATCACGTGGCACCTTCAAGTTTTTGGTTGCATTTTTCACGAGGTTAATTGTGCATTAACAAAACGATAAATATGTAATAAGGCACACCTGTTTTTTAATAATTAAAATCGTGAGTTAGAAATATGATTTCAATTTTAAATTGGTGTTTTCTCGCTCATGATTTCAGTTAAAAAAAGAGGTGTGTATGGTGTGTAACAAGATAATTTATTAAATATGTATGAAATTTGTTGTGAATTTTGGTATGCTTCCAGACTTTTTGTTTTTTTATTTTATTTTTCAAAGCAAGGCTTATTGATATAATAATGTGAATACATGACCATCTATTAAAGCACATCAAGGATTTATTATAAGAAAAAAGAAGAAAAGAAAATAACATGTCTTTTTTTTTTTTAAGAGAAGAAAAAAACATGTCAAGGATTTAGGATACATATATTAATAAGTTTAGCTTGATGTTAATCTGGTGATAATAAATTGGAACTTGTGATTTTACGTTGTTGTCGTAACTAAATATTTAAAATGTAAGCTACAAAAAATTACAAACTAACATGAAAGTGAATATGAATTAGATGATGCTAATCGGTGTCACCTCATCCACATATATAAAAAGGGAAGGATAGATAGGAATGAGGTGCAGTGGATGGCAGGGATGATAATAAATAATGTTTGAAAATTTTCTTTTTGGGTGATCTTTTTTTATGAACCTTTTTGGGTAATTGGTAGAATAGGTATCATTTAAGCAATATATTATACTTTACAAGACATTTCCATAGTAATACGAATAACATTTTTTTTTTTTTTTGATAGAAATAATATGAATATCAATTTGGTATAGACAATTCTTCTCTAAAAATTTAGTATGCATTTCCATAGTAATACGAATACCAATTTAGAATATATAGACAATAAAACACGATGGAACAGATATATTACCGTAATAGTGAAAATCATATATTTGATAAGTAATAAATGACTACTCTCTTAAAAGTTGTCAATTTCAATAAACACTAGATCAATACAAAGAACCATACAAGTAGCCAGAGTTATAATTTATCAAGAAAAAAAATGAGAAAAAAAAAAAAAAATCTCAACCTCTTTCCAGGGCTGCTGACCTTGTTTGTAAATAATTACCTCAAGTTCAAATTCAATTCCTCTATTTTTAAACTCAAGTTGAATTCAAAACATCATGTAGTCATTGATATACTTGACTCATGGCAATTTCCAGGCAATCTAGTCTTCGTTCCAACATCTGAAAGTATGTAGGCGGCTTTTCCCAAAGTCTTTTGCTGAAATTGAAAAGCTAATTAAATCACCAATATTGGCGATGTCATTAGACTATAATATTATGAATCATGTTCTTTTTTTTTTTTGGGAGAAAGGTTCATGTTCAAATTAGTTGAATCTTCTTAGATAATCCAACCGAGTCTGGCATCAGGAAATTATATATTTATATGGACAATGACAGCTTACGATTTTAAAATTAATTTTTCTAGCTAAAAACAAAGATTACATAAAAAAGTATTTAGTCAATTAATAAGGATGCATTCCAGCATTTGTTTGACTTATTAATTATTTCACATGCCTAACTTTCATGATTTATTATAATAGAGCATATGTGTGTGTTGGGTGCGCATTTTGATTTAAATAAATATGAAATTCCATAATACGAAGTTCCCTTCTTTTTAGTTACAAGGTTTCATTTGATTTTTTTCTTTTAAAAAAAAAAGTTCCATTTGAATTATAAATCTTTTTTGATAATTCGATAGTTAAAGAAATAAAATTTGCATCTTATACGTCAACGTTGAAAATACCTAAAATATTAGTTGAATGACAACTGTTTATGGCTCTTGAATCTTGATAGTGAGAAAACAGTTTTGTAAGTCGGGAGAGAAAAAGGAATCAATTATTATAGGCTATCATTTGGAGAAAGGCTGCATCAGCTTTGGACCTTGTGGCTTGGGCTTTGCTGAAAGGCTACATAAACTTGAGAGTGGCCCAATCTATCCCTCAATCCTACCTAATGGCCTAAAGTCGTCATCCACTGCTGCATTAATTGAATCAATTGTTTTTCTGTTCTGATCCCTCCGGGATGGACGATTTTTTTGGGTCTAGGTTATGGATAGACAACCCTAATTCTACCATTTCTCTCTCTCTCTCTCTCTCTCTCTCTATCTCTTTTTTTTTTAGCTAACTCCGCAGTCCTACCATTCATTGTTAGTAAATGGTCATTAATTCCTTTCAACTCATATAGTGCAATTATTCATAACAACAATACAGGATCAGAGCATTAATTCCACATGCACATGTATGCGCGCGCACACAAAGACAGATCCACAAATTTGCTCTCAAACTTATGTAGGAAAATTAGTTCATATCCTCACTTGCATCATAGCATTAGTTTTAGAAAAATGCCTAATTTATATGTTGAGACTTAATTTGTGTTGAGCCACTTGTCAGTCGGAGGACTTTAACATGTTAGATGTGAATTTGTTTTTGACAGTTAGCCTTAAAACTCGATACCATTCCCAAGTAAAACCAATGTCTATCAATACCTTTAAGACTACATAAGAAATAAAAGCCCAAAATTCAAGAGAGAGAAAGTACGAACAATAAAGAAACTTTGATTTATATTCAACGATAAAATAAATAGCATAGGTCCGACAACAAAATGAAAATAGAATAGTGAGTGTCTAACAATAAGTAAAAACAAAATGGTCTTTGAATTGTAACTTGTGGGGTCCGTTTGTGTGGGTTGCTGTCCTCCATGTTTAGAGGCTGCTTTGGCTAAGGTCTTTGTTCTTTGTGAACTGTTTTTTTGTTAATAAAGTCTTTTTTTTTTTCAGCAAAAAGAAAAAAAAAAAAAAAGAGAAAAAAGAAAAAGAAAAAGGTTAGAACAAAATAATGTATGTTCATAAAACGGTTTTGACTTAGGGTTTATTTGGAATATGCTTATTTTGTTGAAACTGATTTTTATTTTTATTTTCCTGAAAGTACTGTAAATAAAGGTAAAAGTTAGCTGAAATAGTATAGTGGGACTCATGAATAGTACTAAAAAGTACAGTGGGACCCATGAATAGTAGCAACAATATGTTGAATAGTAAAATAAGCTGGCTTTTTAATTTTTGCCAAACACACACTTACTAAGTTAGTAATTACTATAGTTGCTTCTTCTAAAAAAAAAAAAGTTACTATAGTTGTAAGTCAAGAAATATCAATAAAACATACAAGTTGTTGATAGCAAAAATTGTGAAAAATGTGTATTAGCAGTAGATTACGTAAACCAAAATAAGTTCTTTTGTGATCATTTTAGATTAAAGAGGAAAACTTGAGTTTGATGGAGGGCGAGATTGTGTATTGTTGTGAAGGGTTAATAAACTTAAATAATATAATTTCAACTATAATTTACTTATCTATTATTAACATAGATTTGCGAAATACTAAAAAAATTAATCGTGATGTTCACTTTATATGAAGAAAAATAAGTTAATTAAGTAGCCATTGAACAAAATCAAGCTTGTTTGACAAGAAAATAAACTAAGTTTGAACAAGTAATCTAGATTAATAATGATAATTTAATTCTTAATTGTGGTTGGCTTGTTTACAACTTGTGAGAGTGCTTTTTTTCTTAGCACACAAGCCCAAGTAGAGACAAGGATCCCGAGCTCAAATACTTGTTGTTTTGGTGGACTGGGCTTGGTTCACCGCAGCTAAATGAGGCTGATTACAAACCAAGTTGTGCACAAGTCACATAAAACTCCTTAAGACAAAAAAAAATGCAATTCCTCCTAAGCAATAAAATACCATTATAAGTGTTTTAGTCTCGTAATGACCATTTACTCTTATAAAATAAGTAAAATAAGTGTTCATAATATTCACAATGAAAAGGAGATTGAAATAGAGTATTTAAGGCTTATCTTTTATTGTATAAACATTTAAAAGAGTTCCTTCACTTGGGACCTCGGGCGTACTATTATGAGATCCCGAGGCGTACTAGGCCTATAAGAACCCAAAATGCTGGTTCTCTGAACTATATGATCTTTCTCTATGTTTATTATACAATAGAGTTTTGTCCTTTCCCTTTACCTCTATAGGTGCTACATAAAAACACACTATACAATACACATATCTTCAAATAATTGTTAGTTTCTTAGATTATGATATACATTTTAATACATATACATATATGTAAATGAATTTTATGAGAATGATTCAGCCAAGAGAATCCTAGCCCTAATTCTCACAAAGTTAGTGCTTTTGCAGAAGACTTGTGGGATTTGGAACTCAAGTCCAAGTGGCTTTGCTTGGGATTTGCCTTCCAAGATAGTTAGGTGAGAAGGATTTTTATGGGAGAGAGTGATATCTGATATGTGCATGTTTTTGACATATGTTTCTTTGGAGGCTAAGTGTGTCTAAGGCCTAAGTTGAAGTGAGTATCTCGGTAAAAGGACTCAGCTTTTGGCTGAGTAAAAGGAAAACTAGCAAGCAAGAATATATGTGTTTAATAGCAAGAAAACAGCAAAAGAAAACAATGTAATAAAGAAACACACGAAATAACTGTTAAGGACCCGCCAATCAGTATGAAATATTTCATTATTTTTCCTAATTGTGGATTACAATATGCTCACTAAGACATGATACAAGGTCCAAAAAGCTCAAAAATTACAGACTTAGATGGCTATCTAAGCCTTTAAGACTTGCAAAATTTGAATCTTTTTGAATCCAAGTATGTACTAGTGGCTGTTTCTGGGATACCGGGAGTTGTTTTTTACTTTCTTTGAGTTTTAGACAGTGTTTTCTCAAAGATTCTGCTATGATTTTCTGTTTCTGCATAATGCCCCTTAATGTTGGCTTCTTCCCCCCTTTTATAGTGTCATTTTAGGGTTTGGATACCATTGATTCTCACCCCTTGGCTCCCTAGGTACCAGAGCCCCTGTTATACTAGCCATTCTGACCGCTGATTTTTTCTCTGTTTCTCATAGTTTTTCTCTTTTAGTCCTGTTTTTCTAAAAGCCATCTACTGACTTTCCATTTTGGAGAGCTGACCTTTACCCTCTCTTCTTTCAAGGCTTTTTACCTCTTAGACTCAGCTTTTTGACTATCATTCTTGCTGTCATTTTTCCTAAGTGAGCAAAATCCATTCCTACTGGGTTGAAGGTTTTCCCAGCCACTTCCCCTTATAGTTCTTCATTCTGGGTTCCCCGAGGTACCAACCTTTTGTTTATGAATTGTCACTCTCCAAGCTTTCTGATTCTTTGCTGCACCACTGGGTGCTTGAGAATGACATATCTGTTCTTCCTTTCTTGTATTTCGTGGTACTTCTTTTGAGTTGTCTCAATCCCACTTTAGCTATGCTGCATGTCCCGAGGATCTCGAGCCTCTGGAGAACCCGGCCCAGTTCTTTCACTGGATTTTGCTGAACTTTTTAATGACTTTTTTTTTGCTGGAAATCTGAACATACATAGGGCATTGATGTCGATTCTTCTTGCTACATGAATTAGACCTTCTTTATTTTTCATGGAATGGGCTTTCTTGTGAAATTTTGGACCTCAACACAACTCTACCTGCTAGATCCTACAATTTTAAATCTTTCTCTTTATCTTACTGCACTTTTGCATTTTCCTTGCCTTCTTCAAGATTATTGAAAACAATAAAAGATAAAATGTGAAATGAGAAATGAGAGAAACATCAGAATGGGAGATGAGAAGAACCAAAGAGCCTTTTTTTTTTGCTATGAACTAGAGAGCCTGTTATGCGAAAGTTGTTTGTTCCAAATATATAAAACAATTAATAGTTTGGTGTCTTAATAATATAGAATGTTTGTCTTTAATATACCCATAGTACAATTGGGTTCAGCACCAGAACTAACTTCTGTGAATGAGCACCAATGACTTTAATAAAGATGATTGTAAATAAGCATAAATATCATTTCTAATACAGTCATTCTGATTTAGATTGAAATTGAGTATGTATCATTTTGTAAAATGAAATCAGCAAAGGCCTAGTTTCTGATTTAGATTTCATAAGGTAAAACCATGTGGACCTTGTAGCATCATCTACAATGGTAAGAAAATATTTAAAACCATCATGAGTTGCTTTAGCAAAGGGTCCCCATACATCACAGTGAATCAAATCAAAGGCATGATCAGATAAGTGGTTAGAGTTGGGAAAAGGTAAACGTTTATGCTTTGCAATTGGATAAACAACACAATCTTTGTTTGAATGAAAAGAAGATATATCAGATACACAATGTTGAAGTTTATCATTAGAAGCATGCCCTAGTCTAAGATGCCACAAGTAAGGCTTAGTTACAATGGGAACATGAGAGACAGAATTAACAAAAGACTTCAAAACTGACTCTAGGATAGTAGAAGCTTCTGAAATGGACTTGCAATTGTCTGAAACTTGCAGCAGGTACAGATTATTATGAAGCTTACCCAGTCCAATCATTTTCCAACAAGTAAGGTCCTGTATGAAACAATAATTGGAAAGGAAAACCAAGCAACATGACAAAGACTTGGTTAATTTGCTTATTGAAATCAGATTGAAGGAAAAAGCTGGAACACAAATGACATCCTTAAGAATTAAGGATGCAGTGACATGGACTGTGCCTATATGTGTGGCAAGGACTTCTTCACCATTAGGTAAATGCACAAAAGAAGAGAATGAACTAGTGATCTTAGTATACAATGAAATTGAATGAATAATGTGATCAGTAGCCCTTGTATCAAGAACCCAAGTTTCTTCATTGTAAGCTGTTTTGTTTGAAGGATTTTCATTAAAGATTGAATTCTTCAAACTAAGGCAAGTAGGATCCTAGAAAGATGCACAAGAAATACCTGATAATGCTGAATTTGCTGAGTGAATGGCATCAGAAGTGGCAGAAGATGATGCATGAGAGCTCAACAAATATAGCAGCTACTGGCATTGTTCAGATGTGAAAGGAAAAGACCCTATCTGTGATGCAACCTCACACTGACCAGAATCACCATCAAGACTCACTTGATTAGCCATGGACACCTTACCCTTTTGTTTATACCCTGGTGGAAAACCAATTAACTTGTAGCATTTCTCCATGAAATAACTAGCTTTGCCATAGTGACTACATATAGGCCTACCCTTTCCTTTTGTGTTCTTCCCAACTTGATTGAATCCTTGAGTCTTGACTATAAGAGCAGTTGAATCAACTAAATGCCCTCCATTGAAACCTAAAGCCCTCTGTCTCTCCTCTTGTATTACCAAAGAGAAAGCCTTGTCAATTGAGGGACTTGGTTCCATCATCAAAATCTGAGTTCGAACTTGTGAATAGACTTCATTCAAGCCATTGAGGAACTACATCAAAGAATCTTGATGATGAAACAGAGTAATCTTGTCATTCACGCCACAAACACATTTACCACAAGAACAATATGGTAAGGGCCTGAGATTAAGCAATTGATCCCAAGAAGCTTGAAGATTAGTGAAGAAAGTAGTCACTGTTGCATCTCCTTGCATGATTGTTGAAATCTGCTTTTGAAGTTGTGAAATCCGTGGACCATTTGCTTGCAAGAAACGAGTCTTTAGTGAATTCCAAACATCCATTGTAGCATTTCTGTAAATCACACTTCTAGAGATGTGAGGAGAGACTGAATTCAATATCCATGAAGAAATCATGGAATTGTTCTTTGACCAAACAATCTTTTCCAGAGGAGTAATGGCCATGGAAGCTGTTATAGAGCCATCCACAAAACCTAACTTACTCTTCGCATCCAATGCCATACGCATAGCCCTAGCCCAATTAGGGTAATTGTCTTTTGTCAAGGGCTAAGTGACAAGAATTGCACCTGGTGACTCTCCGTGGTGCAAAAAAAAAGGACTCCTCGGGTCCTCCATTGGAGAAAGCTCACGATGAGCAGTGGATGGAGAAGATGAAGTTTAAGAAGTTTAATCTTGGTTAGCCATTGATAGAAACACAATTCTCTGATACCATATAAGAAAAACAAAGAACTAGGGAAGAGAAAAGATTGAAGAATGAATTTCTGTAATTGCATTGATTAATCAAAAACTAACTGTACAACGTGTATATGTACTAGAACTCAAACAAGGAAGCAAAATAACGAACTCTAACTAACTCCATATTATACAGATCCACTCTAAACAACCAATCCAAGCAATTCCAGTATTACATGTGTCCATATATACATCTTCTAATTAACTTAAAGCTAAACTACAAGTCGTATACTAGAACTCAGGTATCTCAATCGTTTAGCAAGCTGCATGTACATTCTTCCAATACTCTGTTCCATTGCTTTGCCTCTCTGCCTGAGCTAATTCTTCAAACATTCTTCACTTCAACGCTTGCATCTGTCTTCTTCTTCGTGCATTTATCCAAACTTTGACACCACCATCCAGGTGTCTCCAAAGAGACCAATGCTTTTATAGATAGATTCAAGTTTTTGCCAATATATTTAGTGTGAAAAATGAAGCCTCGTTAATGATGTTGGGCAACGCCACAATGTAGAGTCTAACAAAAGTTTACCTTGTATACGGGGCTATAACCTCCCTCTCCAAGTTTCTTTTCCATTGAAAATTTATCTGTAGCTGCCTCAATGTCGACTAAACTAAAGATTTGCAAATTAGGAACACTGCTCTCCGAATCCCCAACAGCTGCTATACAATTAACTTCAGACTCTAATTCTTTAGCTGTAACCACCATTCCAAAATTGAAAAAAATTAGAATAAGAAAAGAGAAAAGGCCCTGAAATTTCAATTCCTCATCATGGTAATTAGCTAATTATAAGAAAATCCTTTTAACTAGGGGGGAGCTACACCCATGGCCCCCCAAATTTTTAAAAATTTTCTTTAGCTAATTACTCTTATAATTAGAAACAATATTTTATTTTTCTCAATTTTTTATTGTAAAATGTGCTTTTATATCTGTTAAATTTTTTATAAAGTTTGGCATCAAACATGGTTGAATCTATCTTTTTCAACCCATTATGTGGCGTTTAAACAAGTCTTTAACTTATTAAAAAAATCTTGTGACTAAAACTATGCAAGAAATGTCTCTTTAGTTGCTACATAATGGGTTAGAGCAAGATAGTTTTGAATATGTTTGGAGCTAAATTTGTTCCTCAAGTTTCAGATCATTCGTGTTTTTGAAAATTTCATTAGTTCAATTGAAATATTTTTTTACTCACTTTGGTATACAATTTGATCATTTGTATTGAAAATCAAATTTTTTTAAGAATTTGACTATGAAAATGGTAAAAGATGAATTTTACTTTATTCTATGAAAGATTGTCATCAAACATAATTTTGATAGATAATACTAAGCTTTTTGTGTGTGTGTGTGTGTGTGTGTGTGGGTATGTAACTTATCAAGTAAAAGTGTATGTATATATGTGTGTGGGGAGATTGTCTTGACTAATATATTAATGTTGCAACTCAGCATCTCTAAATAAAAATTCTTGACTCCATCCCTGCTTTAAATATAGATGGTAAATGGTAACACACGTAGTAGAGAAAAGTTTCCTTTGGATTTGAGCATTCTCATTCGTATGTACCATGTTGCAAGGCCTAGTAATAGAGCAGCGGTAATAGTTGTAGTCAAAACGATCACCAATAGTCGCCACTTGGACTTGGGTCGTCCATTATTTTTTTCCACTTGAGCTGACAACGCAAACTCATTAATTTAATGAGAGATTAATATGTTAAGATCTAAAAAGTAATCTCATTTATATATGAGAATTGCTATATTTACAATATGTTTACAATAAATTCAAAGTGATAAGTTGTTACTGACTATTATTGATTGACACAAAAGTAATATCTGTGGTGGGCTCAAATTAGAACCAGTAGTAACTTGCTACTTTGAATTTATTGCAAAATTGTTGTAAAAATGTTGTTGACATAAGGTCCAATATATATATATATATATATTGTTGTTGCTGCTTAATAAACATCTTTATTTCACAAAAGGAAGCCATGAAGGGTACAACAAAGAACTCATGGGCCTTTGACCATCTCTTTCCAAAGCTTGAGCCACTAACAAGGATGGATTAGAGATGGAGACAAGCCCAGAGTTGTTGCAAAAAGCAGCCTAAAGGGCTAACAAATGAGCTGAGGAATTACCCTCTCTTTTCACAAAAGAAAAAGAAACATCATCAAACAGATTACAAAGAGCTAAAATATTCTGTAATATTATATCAATAGTCCATTGAGAGGATAACTTTTTGTCTTTTAGAGGAGCAATAACATTCCAAGCATCACCTTCTATTATCACTCTTTTGAGCCCAGCTTCAATGACTTGATTTACCGCTTCATGGGCCACTTTAGCTTCACCCCACAAGGGGCTTCCCGGGTCCAAAATGTCAGTCCAAGCCAAAACAACTCTGCCATGATTGTCTCTACCCACCACTGCAACTGATGTTTTATTCTCTCTTATGGCAGCATCAAAATTTAATTTCACCCAATCAACTGGAGGATGGTCCGTTTGAGAACAACTTATTTAGCTGAAATTGAAATTTTTTTGCTGAAAGTGTACTAAATTATGCTTATACCTTAAAAATTTTGAAAATGTGAAAAAGAAGACAAGAAAAAGTGAGGTTTTAAAAAGCTGTACATTAAAGCTAAAAACTAAGCTTACAAGCTCATGCCAAACACATTGATAGTATTACTCTTTTGAGCCCTAAATGAACAAATAGACTCTAATATCAAATTCCACGCAAAAAACAGAGTAAGTGTGAGTTTGGATGTTGCCGAAAATTGAAAGTTTAGTGCGTTAGGTGTTTTTCTGTGGGTCTCGTGCACTGTTCATGGTCAAGTATGAAATTCAGCAAATTTTAAGTTAAAACTAGGTCTCACGGCACTATTTACACATTTAAAAATTATTTTGCTATAGTATTTTTAGTTTTCAGTAATAAGCAGTATTCAAACAGATCTTAAGATGAATTCAAATAGGCTAGGTTGGAAAAAGTCAATGTTGGTCAAAGTCAAAGTCAGTGGTATAGTCAACAATTTGATCTTGGTTCAATGATTTTGTCAAATGGTTTAGCAATGAGCAGATTCAGGATTCGGATCTGATCGAGTCATGTATTTGGGTTAAGAGCATCCACATTGGTGGAGCTATTTTTTTAGCTATTTGGCACCACAAAAAGCTACTTTATCCATTTTACCTTTTCACATTACAAAACATCCAACATCAGTGGTTTTATTTTAGCTTTTAACACAATCAAATAATATAAATACTACAATAAAATAATATTTCATTTAACTGCCAAAACACAACCACAACCACCATCAAAGCCATAGAAATCATTGCACAGCCACAACCCCACTACTGTAACCATTACCCATAAAAAACCAGTGAAGAAGAACAAAAAAGAAACCAGAAAAAAAACAAGTAGATCGACAACAACCCAGATCAGAAACACAAACCGAGAGGCTGAAACCCACAAATCAACAACAACCAGCAAAAACCTAGCCCGAAACACAAACCCAAAACACAAACACAGCCTAAAACTCAGCACGAAATCCATGCCGAAACATATGCACAAACACCAAAAATAGAGAAGAGTGGCCGAGATGGGTCAGCATGGGCAAGCTTGGGACTTGGGGCTTTGGTTGGTGGCGAGGGTGAGATGGGTCAGTGTGGGGTAGGGGAATTGGGCTGATGAGGAAAGAAGGAAGAAAGAAAAATAAAATGCAATGGAGCGTGAGTTGATGGCAGAGTGTGGGTCAGTGGCGATGGCTGATTAAAGCGTGGGTCGTCAACGATGGGTTTGTGGCAGTTGGGCTCGTGCAAATCGGCGTGGAGGAAGAGAGAAGCAGATGGAAAGGGAGTCAGGAGAGAGACACAGAAAAACAAATGAAACGTAGGAAGAAGAGGAAGAAGAAAAATAAGAATAAAAATTAGTAAAATAATCAAAAGCAGTGTGAACGCACAAATTTAAAAAATATATATATATATATATATTTACTTTTCAGCTACAGTGCACAACCAAAAGTAGCTATGCACTGTAGCTGTAGTTGTGGAGCCAAAAAATATAGTTTTGGCTCCACCATTGTAGGGCATATTTTGATATTTGGTGGTGCTAAAAATAGCAATATAGCTATTTAGCACCACCAATGAGGATGCTCTAAGTTGACTCAAGAGAGGAATAATTGACGTGGCTAATCATCAGAGCGACACATGGTAAAATGCTTTTTGTGGTGACATCACATATTTAAAACAACACATGCAATGTGTGTTGTGTGTATGTGAGGGCTTAGTTCTAGGATTGCAAATTATTCTACCATTTTTTTTGCCACAATTTTGACATGGCAGATTATAAATTAACTATCACTTATACATGGATCCATAATTTTTTCTTTACCAATCACACTTTGCCACATCACAATTATGGTAAGAAGTTGTGAAAAATTATGTGATCTTCGACTTTTCCATGAGATAGCGTGAACAGAGAGATTGACAATGCTTGAAGCTCATAGTAGGAAAGACAGCGCGTGATAAGAGAGGAAAGAAGTAATTGACGTGGCTGATCATGAGAGCGACACATAGCAAAATGCTTTTTGTGGTGACATCACATATCTAAAACAACACATGCAATGTGTGTTGTGTGTATATGAGGGCGTAGTTCCAGGATTGCAAATTATTCTACCATTTTTTTGCCACAATTTTGATATGGCAGATTATAAATTAACTATCACTTACACATGGATTCATAATTTTTTTTTTTTACCAATCATACTTTGTCACGTCACAATTATGGTAAAAAGTTGTGAAAAATTATGTGATCCTTGACTTTTTCGTGAGATAGTGTGAACAGAGAGATTGACAGCGCTTGAAGCTCATAGTAGGAAAGACAACGCGCGATAAGGGATCTATTGTATTGGTTAGTGTAAAAGCGTGGGAAGACATGGTGGTGCATCAAAGTGCGTGTGGCATGTGAATTGGCACTCCAAGACTCTAGGCCGCTAGTGCAGTGGCGACACCACGTACAGGTCAGGATGTTCCTAGGAACACCCTGACCTAAAAATTTTTTAAAAAAAAAAAAAAATTTATATTTAAGCTCAATCAAGAACACCCTCAAATTAAAAAAAAAAAAAAAATTATCTATTCTACTTTCAAGCAAAAAAAAAGCCCAAAAAAAAAAAAGCCCAAAAAAAATTTAAACTAAAATCTGAAAAAAAAAAAAAAAAAAAAAATTGTAACAGAGCCAAGCCCATGGATTCTCAGCCAAAAAAAAAAAAAAAAATACAGAGAATTAGAAATCAAACCCATCACATCGCTGGCAGAGAAATCCAAACCCCAATACTGTCTATACAGAGCAAAAGCAAAACAAACTCCAGTAGGCCAAATACAGAGGTGTTTATAAAAAAAAAAAAAAAAAAAAAAAAAACCCAATATAGAGTAAACCAAAACCAAACCCCAGCAAAACAAACCCACGGTCACGTCGACGTCGTCATCGCCGCAGCTCGCTCGTCGTCACCATGGCTCGCTCGTCGTCATCACTCACCCGGTCGCCCCTCATTGCGGATTTTAGATCGCTCTGCCTCTGCTCCGGTGCTCGGTGCTCCCTCCAGCCCTCCCTCAAAGTATTTCTCTCTTTTTCTCTCTGACTCTCTCTCTTTATCTCACTGAAATGAAAAAATGAAATGAAATTTTCGCAGATCGCTTTGCCTCTTCTTTAGTGCTCGGTGCTCCCTCTGGACCCCCCTCAAGGTTTTTCTCTCTAACTCTCTCTCAGTCTCTCTCTCTCTCTTTATCTCACTGAAATGAAAAAATGAAATGAAATTTATGAACAAGTCTCTCTCTTTATTCTTTAATAGCCTTTCTCAGTAAGTCTCTCTCTCTTTTGAACTGTGAGTCTCTGATTGGCTGGCCATTTTGCTTTTTTCCTGTTTTTGTCTTTTTAAATTTGGCTTTATCTTACTCGTTGGTGTTGGTGAGATATTGATTGTCATTTAGTGTAATGTGTGTTGTGATTTGTGATCGGCATTGCGAAATTTTCTGATTACAGCTGGCTATTATGATTGGGGTGTATGTTGTACTTGTCTGTTGTCTGTTGAGTGGGGTGGGGAGGGGGTAGATGGACTTGTGGGCTCATGGGGCCGGGTAAACAATAATTAAAGCAATGTAATGTGCAGCACATTACACTGCATTTAATTATTGTGCTGCACATGGAATGTATAATGTTCGGCTCTTTTAGTGTAATATGCACAAGGGGCTAAACAATATAACAAATTAAAATAGTATAATTAATGACAAATAAATTAAAGCAATATAATTTATTGTTATGCTAAACAACAATAATTAAAGCTATATAATTAAATTAACCAATACATTATAAAAGATAAATAAATTAAATTATGTTAGGCTAAATAACAATTAATAATTTTATAATTAATGAAACAACAAATTTTATAATTATAGTTTATAAAAGACAAACAAATTAATGAAACAACTAAACAACAATAATTAATAATTTTATTAATATTTCAAATGAACTTATAGTTTATTGTACAATTACATTTGTTCATTTCTTTTCTTTTCATTTTTTTTTTCCTTTTGAAGTTTTTCGGTGTATAGAATGCAAATTTGTTTTGGTTTTAAGAACATTTTTTTTTTAAGCACAAACTTCATGCCGGCCAAATCTTAAATTTTGGCCGGTATTTACCGAAATGTCCCGAAATACCCGAAATAGACCGAAATGACCCGAAATTTTTTCAAAGTGGAATAGGAACACACTGGAGAAAATTCTTGTAGTCGCCACTGTGCTGGTGGAAGGTTGGTTGAGATTAATTTTTCTAGTTTTTATAAATTGGTTCAAGGCATTCTTGATAGTGATGGCGGTGAGGGGCTCATGGACTTTGGACGTTGGTTTTTGAGAGAGCTAGCTTTAGATCTGGGATGGTAGATGGTAATGTTAGCTTGGTTAACGATGATGAGAGCGACTGTGGCTTGTTGATCTAGCGACAATGTTGGAGTGAATGGAGTCACCAATATGTTTGGAGAGACAATTATGACATTGCAGCTTGCCTAGGTTCCCAAATTTGGTTGTGCTATGGAGGAATGTGATGGAGTTGTTTGTGTAGTTAAAGAATTTGGAAAATTTTTTGGGAGATTGATAGGAAACCGAGATGGGCTTTTGTTGGAGAGATAACACTTTGAGGAACCTTGAATTAGGTAATTAATATAACATATAAGGACATCACTTAACCCAAAAGATTTAAGTCTTCAAGTTTGGGCACAATTATGTTATATCAACTACTGTCACTTAAAATTCTTATTTCATATGAGATTTTATTCATATGTGTATTCCCTGTGAGTATCTTCCTTTTTATGGGTTTTGACCAAGTTTTACTTGCTCTGCTTATGGGCTTTTTCCATCACCAGCACGTCATCTACAAGCCTTTTTTACGTCATCCATGAGAACCACATGTCAACCTCACATGCTCATCTTTGGGAGCCAGCCTGTACATTCCAGTCTATTGGAACTACATGCTTCACTGTGATCTAGCACCATTAACAATACTCCTTTGTGTTGGGTCGTTCTCCTTGATCATTTGTGTGGGCCCTTTAGGCTTGATATGTCCTCACAAGGAAAGGGACCTTGAACACCTTGCCACCTTCGCTGCAAACCACTTGAGCTCTAATACCACTTGTTAGGTAGATAACACCTTGGGGATCCTTCAGTTGAGTAGTTAATATAATATATGGAGACACTACCTAACCCAAAAGATGTAAGCTTTTGAGTTTGAGCCTAACTATGTTATATTAACCGCTCCCTCTTGACATTTATATTCAATGTGAGATTTTATTCGTACATGTATTTCCAACAGCTATGTTTGTGGAACATAATAACAAAAATTGCAAAATATAGAAGCAATTGGCCACATGAAAGTTAATTAAAGTGAAATAGGAAAATATTGTAGTGAGAATTGTAGTGAAAGTGGAAGCAAAAGTGAAAGATCTCGAATACACAAAATTATGTAGTTCGGCCTGAAGGCCTATTTCTTCGGAGGAAGCTCCTAACAGCCGCATTGTTACCATATGATCAAGTGGATAGATACTAGGGGAAATATAGAGATTAAAAACTTGGCTTAGGTGTACATAAGCTTACAGCATACTTGGGCCATCACATAATTAACAAATAAACCCATATATCTTTAACTGGAAAGAACTAGCAATTGAAGTCTTAATCTGTTTCTATGTCAGGCCAATGAAATCCATGAATAACCATTTCACATCCTTTCTCACATACAATTACAACCCGCCACCTATTTGAGCCCACCACAATACAAAGAAGAGAGTAAAATTTTCGAGAAATGTTCCGTTCTCATAGACTTACTGTTAAACAAAAGATCAATAGTTAAGCTCAAGTGGACCTTTTCTAAAAGTTCTCATGATAAACTTCACTTGACCGAAATTCAATTATTTGCAACTAAGACAAAAGAGAAGAAAAGATAAAGATCATATGAATGATTGAAGAGGGTAGGCCATCGACATCTTGACAAGCCATAGCCAAAATTTGACATTAGCCTTGTCTAGGGATGGAGCCAGGTGGAGGCCCAAAGGGCTCCGGCTCCACTGACCTTATAAGGTCTTGATTGATTACAGTGAAAATAGTGAGAATAAAAAATGAAAAAGAGAAATGTGGAGAGAAGATGGATAAATAGTGTGTTTGGTTGGGAGGGAGATAGAGGAAATAAATGGTGAAGCCGAACTATTTTCTCTCCGGACTCACCAATCTCAATCTCCCCAAAATGGGGAAAAATTAAGAACAAAAATGATGAGCAAAGTTTTGGACTAAAATACTGACCAGCTAACACTCACTTCTTTGAACGTTTCTTGCTTTGCTTTTTTTTTTTTTTTTTCAATCAGTTTTTGTGTTTTTTTTTTAAATAAATAAAAAAAACAAACAATATTGGGTTATTGAATTTCTTGTGCTTTATTTTATTTTTTTAAATGAAATGGCCATTCTTATTTAATCTTTTAATAAAAATATAATGTGTGATTTTTTTTTTAAAATTATTTAATCTAATAGAGACATATTGTAAATTTATACAAACTATATTTTCTATTTTCTTATTTTCCTATTCAACCAAATCGAAGAGTTTTCTATCACTCCACTTTTCCATCCCTCCAATTAACCAAACAACGTGAGGGAAAATTAAAATCTTTTCTATTCCTTTAGTTTTCCATCACTTGCTCATTTTCTATTATCCCACTTTTTCATCCCCTAACCAAATGGACCATAAGGAAAAAAATAAATAAAGTAGTTGCATTCTCTACAATTTCATATTTGGGGCCTCTGTTCCAAAAATCTTGGTCCCCCTCCCCTACAATTTTACATTGATTTCATTGGAAGAACATTTGTATCAATTGTTATAAAATAGTATAAGACCCCAAATGTTGGCCAATTGACCACAAAATACACTCACATCAAACTATATATTATTGTACAAAAATATATTTATGTTATAGTTATTGTGTAAATTTATACAGTTACTACAGCTATGCAAATGAATATTTTAGCAATTATTTAGATTGAGGGTAGTGGTTTTTTTGTAGAGGAAGAGAGATATATGATTTGGGATAGTAATAAAAAATTAATAATGAAATAGTATCTTAATAAAATGTAGCATAAAATAAATAATCTTATGTGAGATGTTTTAATAAATGAGTATGTAAAATAAAAAGATAAAAATTTTACGCTAAAATAGACAATAAATTTTTTATGAGCTGAAGCAAATGCTCTAATGTACTTAGTAAGGAAAAAAAAAATGATGTTTTTGTCATTATTAATAGTTTGTTAATACTAAATAAATGTTTATTTAACATTTTTTTTAGCTTATACTTTGACTCTCCTGACTTGAAATCCCCGGCTCCATCATCTTTGGTTATCAATGCAATGAAAACAATATGCTTACCTAGTCAATAGTCTTTCTTCCTTAATTCAAGTCATACTGATATTATTTGATTATTTAAAAATAATGGCTCTTATATTACCTTTCTGAAAAAAGAGAAATTAAAATAACGAAATAGAATATAGCAAGAGTGCATGCAGCATCTCCTACCTGCTGAAGAAAGTACCCAATTGTCATCATATGGGATTTGCCACACAAAGTAACCCAGTAGCTTCTTCTCCCTGGCATAAGAAACCTTAATTCTGACAACTTCAACATCATCAAAGCCAATCCAATTCGATTTACTACATA
This sequence comes from Quercus suber, assembly GCF_002906115.3. Taxonomy (NCBI): domain Eukaryota; kingdom Viridiplantae; phylum Streptophyta; class Magnoliopsida; order Fagales; family Fagaceae; genus Quercus; species Quercus suber. Next base: position 690,252 of record NW_027069831.1, read on the forward strand.
TGTAGCATGATACATTATAGCAGCCCCGGCTCTGTGAACAATAACACTTGATATCCTTAAAGCACATGGCTCCCCCATCGGTTGAAATGGCAGCTGGACCTGTAGCTAGTGCACCTATTGTTTGGGTTCTTTAGCCTCCGTGCATAACCACGGAAAGGCAATCCTAAAACCAACTTGCTAGCTGACAAGCCCCTCCCAATCCATGCACCAATACCATAATCCGTGTCATTAGCCTGTCTCGATGGGTCATATAAGGCGGCATGAGCACCCGTATAATTTGACAACTTGGGCGTATAGTAGTCATAAGCCAGAACATGCACCCAATCCAAGTCATTCCGAATAAGGTCCACAGGGAAAGAAACATTAACATCTATGTCTGGTGAGTATTGAACAGCAGTAGTCAAAATCAATTGTTTCTGGTTTGAATTTTTGGCCTCAGAATTTACAGCGGTTCGACACTCTTGAAAGAGTAATCCCATATTCTTCATGTTGAGGAATGTGTGTGCCAAAACCCAACAAAGGTCTAAACCTTGGAAGCCATAAAGCCTGGCTATCTTTGTTGAAGAGTCAATGAAAGATGTTCTGTAAGTTTCCTTGCTGACCATGTACGCAAGGGTGGTATGGTTTGCGTTTCCACCAGCAATGGAAAGAAGGGTGGTGACCGATGGGTTCTTTTGTCTAACAGCTTTTGTGAACGTGGAGAAGTATTGCTCATCAGTGGACGATACAGAGAGCTCATAGGACGAAGAGTTTACATCCGCAAAAGCGCAAATAAGGTGAGTAAAGAGAGCTGAGTTTATATCTGAAATGGGAAACTTGGTGTCGGAGAACCAGTAACCTGCTTTGACCCAAGTTTGTGCATTTGAAGTCTTCAATTCTGAAGAGAGAAGGACATGGAAAAGAAGAATGATAATTTTGGACATCATATATATGTGGGTACTTGATCCTCAGGAGCAAATTAAAGGTGCATATAAAAATGACAGCATCTCATATTAATTTGTAGCCACACACGTTTGTGCAAGGAGCCAGGGAGAGGACTTTGTGAGTACCTTTGATCGGTGGGATTTAATAGGGAGAAGGAAGAGAAGGGACGAAGAAGGTAACAAGTTTGGAGGCCATTGAAGAATGGCGTGGCATCTCATGCTTTGGCTGCATATGTCAAACGGTCAAAAGTTTATTTAGAAATATGACTGTGTCCCGTACATGTTGTAATCATCGTATTATCTTCTTTTTATTCCTTTTTAGAGTTTTAATTTATTACGTTCGCTTTTGATAACTGTGTTTATTATCATTAAATTAAGATATCAATCAATTTTTAATGTAAGAGAGGTTTAAACCCCAAGTCTTTTATTCAATAATCAGGTTTTTTCAGTTGAGCTAATTAAAACTCACAAATTATCGTATTATCTAAAAAAGAATATTAATTTTTTCTTATATTTAACAAAAGCAATAATAGACATGCACTCATTATTAGTTATTACACAGAGTCAAAATGACCGAAATTCTATTTTGAAAATAGGATCAAAATAGAGTATGTACGGATTGTGCAATAAAAGTGTGTAACAATATTTTTCAAGTTAAAAATTGACACATTTGTTAGACGAAGTAAAAAATTTAATAATTACTATCATTAGCATCACTCTTTTGTATGAGGATGATATTTGTGGGGCCCGTAGGCCTGGTAGCCTGGGCCAATCTTGCATTTGGCCCAAGGCCCATGCCGAGGAGGGACGGTCGTCTGAGGCTGGTGTATGAAAACCTATGCTTTTCTGGACCCCGCCGAGGACATCCCTGTCCTCAGCGTACCGAGGCCAATTTCAGGTGGGGGACAAGCCCAGAACAGGTTGTCACCTCCCCACTAAATGCGCTCATCTAACCCCGCTGGCCGCATTAATGGGGATGTAACTCCTTGACAGGGAAACATTGATGATGGTGAACCACCCAAGCACTGATAAGGCCTCTGATGGGACAGACGGTCAGAGGGAGGGCAAATGGATGATCAACAGAAGGAAGAGAGAGAGAGGAGGAGGAGGACTATATAAGGAGGGCGAACAAAGCAGTTGAGGGGAGGGACCTCCTCGGACAAGTGCCGAGGAGCTACCCTTGGTTGTAAATCAGGTTCACTCCCCTCCAATGGGGAAAAGCGGCTTGTGTTCCGTTGCTAGTCTGTTAGGGCCTAACCCTTCGTCTCACTCTCTAGAAATGTATTGTTAGGGAACCTTTCTAAACTGAGTCCCTACAATTGGCGCCGTCTGTGGGAAGGATTAGTGTACTGGCAGGCGAAACGGGCGATCGTTCCTAAGTAGTTATTTTACGGAAGGTTGGTAGCGACGCATCAAAAAAAAACAAACAAACAAACATTGCAGAAAAGTAGAAGATTCAAAGTAGAAGATTCAACAGAAAAAAAAAAAAAAAAAAAAAAAAAGAACAAAAAAAAAAAAAAAAAAAAAAAAAAAAAAAAAAAAAAAAAAAAAAAAAAAAAAAAAAAAAAAAAAAAAAAAAAAAAAAAAAAAAAAAAAAAAAAAAAAAAAAAAAAAAAAAAAAAAAAAAAAAAAAAAGA
>NW_027069831.1:694355-714431 GCF_002906115.3 Quercus suber
GAAGTGTTAGACAGAACCAAGGCATTGCATGGTCCTCGGACTCAAGCCTATAGGGAAACTAACCACTCAGCTATACCTGGGTACTAGACAGAACCAAGGTATTGCATGGTCCTCGGACTCAAACCTATGGGAAAACTAGATACTTACAGAAGAAGGGAAGTGTTAGACAGAACTAAGGCATTGCATAGTCCTCGGACTCAAGCTTATGGGGAAACTAACCACTCAGCTATACCTGGGTACTAGACAGAACCAAGGTATTGCATGGTCCAAGGACTCAAATTCATTAGAAAACCAGCTACTCACAGAAGAACCGAAGGGCTAAACTAACTATTTACAGAGGAACCGGAGCGTCAGCTAGAGCCGAATTGTGATGCGATCCTCGGATTCATTCCTGAAGGATAGCTGATGGTCTCATGAGACCAAATTCAGAACGGAACCAAGGTATTGAGCAAAATATTAAAGTACGGCAAGAAAAAGAAAGCATCAATAATTAGAAGCAAAATAGTAAATACTCATTTCAAGTAGAAAGTATGTAGTTTCGTTACAATGCCCTTGAGGCAAGAAGCAAAATGGAATGAAAAAGAAAGCAAATAACAGTGTCCTATGCCATATGCCGTTTCCCTCCAACTCAGTAAGTACATTGTCTTGAGGAGGCTTGTCAAAAGGCTTCTACTAACATCTAGGGACCTTGTCTCGGGGGGGCTACTTCAAAAGGCCCTTCCACGGTAGGGGTAATCGGAGGAACCGTGAGTGTGGCTGGGGAGTTAGCAAGAAGCCTTACCACCTCTTGGGGCACTTCTTGACCCTCGGTTCTAGTCCCCTCCAACGCTCTATGGGGCTCAGACCCCTCAAAAGGTCCGTCAGCTGTAGATGTGTCCTCAGCGGCCCCATTATGACTTTCACTTGCCGATGGTAATGCAGACCCCTCCTCGGAAGTAACAGGAACAACCTCGCAAATTGTGGAAGGGTAAAATACTCTCTCCGCCCTCCTAAGGTCAGACGAGGCATCAACCCCCGCTTGGTTGAGGGCTTCATGCCGGGTCTCATAACAGAAGCGCTCGCACACTACAAGAATTTGAGTTTTGAGGGTGGCTTCAATCTTGGCCACCCCCTCGGCAAGGGCCTCCTCTTTCGCCTATCCTGCGGAACGCTCGGTGTCTTTTCTCGCAAACACCGCCTCGTCTTTGACCCTCACAGCCTCGTCCCTAGCATACTCGGTAATATCCCTTGCGTTGATTGCCTCGACCAACTTGTTCTTCAGGTCGGCGATGTCCTCTTTGGCAGTTCGTAGGTGGCCCTCGACATCCTGCCACCGCTTGGTCTGATCCTCGGCCTGCTTCGTAGCCGTGGTTAGGTCAGGGACCGCATTATCTCTGGCCTTTGTCATCTCCTCTAGATTTTCGATCGCCTCTTTTTTAGATCTGCCTCAGATCTCTTAAGGGTCCTTACAGCCTTCAAGAATTTGTCACGCTCCTGCGCTAAAGCATTACCTCGGCATAAGCCTTCTCGTCCAGCCTAAAAAGGGCCTGGACAGCCTGCCAACGAAAACAGGTACGCCGTAAAGAGAAGGGAGGTGCTAAGCAACAAAGTTACAGTAAGATAAACAGGTATTAGAGGACCCACCATGCCTAGATATCTCTTAAACTTAAGGGTGACCTCTGGCCCACTCTTGCTCCCAAGTTCAGCCATGTCGGCGGGAAGGAGAAGAGACTTCTCTAGGCGTCGGCCACGAGGACCCGTAGTTATCAAAACCCTCCACTCTTTCTGAGGGAACGGACAGCAGGATTTTGAGGGGCTATTGTGGGGCCCGTAGGCCTGGTAGCCTAGGCCCATCTTGCATTTGGCCCAAGGCCTATGCCGAGGAGGGACGGTCGTTCGAGGCTGGTGTATGAAGACCTATGCTTTTCTGGATCCTGCCGAGGACATCCCTGTCCTCGGCGTACCGAGGCCAATTTCAGGTGGGGGACAGGCCCAGAATAGGTTGTCACCTCCCCATTAAATGCGCTCATCTAACCCCCCTGACCACATTAATGGAGATGTAACCCTTGACAGGGAAACATTGATGATGGTGAACCACCCAAGCACTGATAAGGCCTCTGATGGGACAGACGATCAGAGGGAGGGCAAATAGATGATCAACAGGAGGAAGAGTGAGAGAGGAGGAGGAGGACTATATAAGGAGGGCGAACAAAGCAGTTGAGGGGAGGGACCTCCTCGGACAAGTGCCGAGGAGCTACCCTTGGTTGTAAATTAGGTTCACTCCCCTCCAATGGGGAAAAGCGACTTGTGTTTCGTTGCTAGTCTGTTAGGGCCTAACCCTTCGTCCCACTCTCTAGAAATGTATTGTTAAGGAACCTTTCTAAACTGAGTCCCTACAATATTCATTACAACTCTCTAAGACCAATAATTTTAGGTAAAAAAAATGTTGAAGTTACTACTAAATTTAATGAGAAATGCTATATCCATAACATTTTCACAACAAATCATAAGTAATAAGTTATTATTACCTATTATTGGTGGGTAAAAAAATAATTTCTGTGATGGGTTCAAATTATAACAATTAATAACTTACCGTTTAAGATTTGTTATAAAAATGTTATGAATGTATCATTTCTCCAATTTAATATAAGATGTATATACGATGAATGCCATGTTAAAAATAAACGACTTTCTTAATTATTTTTGTGCCTTGTTTAAAAGTCACCCATTCCTCTCTTTTGTTTATGTGCATTTGTTTTTCCAAAAAAAAAAAAAAAAAAACTCATTATTTTGTAAAATCTATGTAATGCAATTTGGATTATTAGACATCACTAAATCTAAGTAATATGTGATGGGCCCAAATTTTTTTTTTTTTTTCCAATTCTTTAATTTTGAAATATGCTAGAGGTATTAAAATTTTTAGGGTAAATTACAGTTGTTCCCTATTCTTTACACCAAATGTTAATTTGGTCTATAATATTAATATTTCAATTGTGTCAATTTGGTCACTAACATTTTAATATCATGTCAATTTGGTCCTTCTTGTTATCCATTAGATAGAAAAATTTGACATGTTAAACGAAGTAATAAAAAATTATTTTTCTTACCCATCAACAGTCGATTATACTGCCACGTCAATTTTTTTTTAAATCCGAATTTTCTTGTTCACACATGAGTTCAAGTTTGGGGAAAATTCTAAAAACCCTAACTTTCTCACTATCGTTAGATTATATCTTCCTTTCTTCTCCCTCATCCTCATTCTCATTGATAGTTGCTTCAAATATGAAAAAGAACCATGTCATTCTAAGTAGCCAGACTTCGCTACAAGAATTTTGGTCTTTTGCGACCAATGTTTTAGCGACGACCCAAAAGGTGTCACTATTAGGAACACATTAGCAACAATAATATATGGTCATTGCTAATAAGTGTATAGTAGCGATGACACTAAGGTAGTCGCTAATAAGTCGTCGCTAACGTCATGGAGGGAATTTTATTTACTTTTGGAAAATTGAAGGAAACTTTTAGCAACAACAATTAATTTTGTAGCGACTACATTTATGATGCTAAAATAAGGTTTATTTTAATGACGGCATCTATTGTCGCTAATAATCATCTTTAGTGACAACCTTGTGTTTCATTGCAGATATGTGGCTAAAAAAATATATTATATATATATATGCTTTATTTATCAGCAATGACACATTGGTCGTTGCTATTAGAAGGCTATTAGTGACGATATAATTTGTCGTCTTTGATAATCTCCTTTTAACAATGACATAACATGTCATCGCAAATATATTGACCTAAATATACTGGAGTGGAAAATTTTCACTCTAAAAAAATGTTAGGAATTATTGGAGGGAAGCAGATTATATATTAGCAACGAATTAGGTTGTTGCTATAAGGGATCTTTTAGTGAAGACAAAGATTGTCGTCACTAATATGTGGGTCAAAATAATTTTGATATAATATGATTTTTTTTTTTTTTGATCAAATGCTTCTAATGTTTTTTTTTTTTTTTTTTTTTTTTTTTTTTTGCTCACGATAAATATTTAGGTAATAATTGAAATTTTTTTGTCACAATAACTCATGAAATGTATTAAAAAAAAACACCTAACATAACGGATTTGAAGTCCCATGAGCCATGATCTCCACCTCTTTCTTAGTCATTATTGCCAATGATATATCACTCATCATCTCTCTCATTCTTTCACAGAAATTTGCTAAACATGTAAATCCACTGCCGCTGTCCAGGTATTTTTATTTTTTCTTTTCTTATGGTTTTGTTCTTAGTTTTTTTCATTAAATTAATAAATATATGTCTTTAAAAAATAATGTATTAATTAAAACCCAAACTTTTATTATTAAAGAATCATATGGAAAAACCAAAAAAAATATTTTGGATGTACTGAACGGTTTGTTTTTCTACGGTAGTGTAAAAGTCATTCAACTTCTTTGTTATACCGAAGCTGAAGAATCACACTCCATCAATCTTTTTACTTGGATTTTGGTAGTGTAAAAGTCATTCAATGACTTTAATTGTACTCTGATCCCAACTTTCTTTGGTTCAATGTACAGTTTCACACATCTATATAATTTTGTCTCTTTGATAACTGAGAAATTTCCATTTTAAGAGAAAAAAATGGTAATATGAAGTCTTCTTTGGACCTTTGAACCTCCTTTGCAGTCGGCATTTTAACCTCCAGGTTTGGCATTTTAACTTTAAAATCTTTGTATCTTTAACCTTGTTCTTTCTTACTTTAGTTTGCCTTCTTTTATTCTTGGTTGTTAGTGGTAAATTCTAATTTTATTTTATTGCTTGCTTTTTTGGACATGTCTAATTGATAATTGATTACACTTTTTTGTAGCACACTATGAACAATATATGGGTTAAATTGTATATTGAATTGTATATTGTACACTTTTTGGGATGCTGAGACCCAACATGACTATTGTCCTTTTGGTTTAGAGAGAAAAAAAACATTTCTTGTTTGCATGCTTCACTCTTTCTATGATTGCTTGTAATTGTTAAATTTCTACCATGCCTAAGTGGGAAAAGGGAATAGGCCATGCCTAAGTGGGAAAAGCGAATAGGCCTTTGCAACTGTAATTGGTGAATGACACAACTAGCTTTATAGGATTGGCTACTACATGGTTATATATGTGTAGTTTTCTATGCGAGCTAGCCATTACCCTTGCATATGGTTTAGTTCTAGCCAACAAAAATTGAAGTGTGGAAAAATTCTAAACTTTCTTTTTATGTTGGTTTGATTCAAATTCCATTTGATAAAAAATTTGTTTCAATCCCCCTGTTTGCTTCACCATTCTCATGATGAGTGTGATTTGAGAATGGTGAAGTAGACAGGGGGATTGAAACAAATTTTCTATCAAAATGGAATTTGAATCTAACCAACATAAAAGAAAAAGTTTAGAATTTCTCCACACTTCCAATTTTGGTGGCTAGAACTAAACCATATGCAAGGGTATTGGCTAGCCCACATAGAGAACTACGCATATATAACCATGTAGCAACCAATCCTATAAGGCTAGTTATGTCATTCATCAATTATAGTTGCAAAGGCCTTTTCCCTTTTCCCTCTTAGGCATGGAAGAAATATAACAATTACAAGCAATCCTAGAAAGAGTGAAGCATGCAAACAAGACATGTTTTTTTCTCTCCAAACCAAAAGGACAATAGTCGTGCTGGGTTCTAGCATTCCAAAAAAAAAAGTGTACAATACACAATTCAATATACAATTTAACCCATATATTGTTCATAGTGTGCTACAAAAAAGTGTAATGAATTATCAATTAGATATGTCCAAAAAAGCAAGCAATAAAATAAAATTAGAATCTACCACTAACAACCAAGAATAAAAGAAGGCAAACTAAAGCAAGAAAGAACAGGGTTAAAGATATAGAGATTTTGAAGTTAAAATGCCAAACTTGGAGGTAAAATTTCAACTGCAAAGAAGGAGGTTCGAAGGTCCAAAGCCGACTACAAAGAAGACTTCACATTACCGTTTTTTTTCTCTTAAAATGGAAATTTCTCAGTTATCAAAGAGAAAGAATTATACAGATGTGTGAAACCGTACATTGAACCAAGGAAAGTTGGGATCTGAGTACAATTAAAGTCATTGAATGACTTTTACACTACTCAGATCCAAGTAAACAATTTGATAGAGTCTGATTTTTTAGCTTCGGTGTAACAAAGAATTTGAAATACTTTTACGCTACCATAAAAGAAACAAACCATTCAGTACATCCAAATTGTTTTTTGGTTTTTCCATATGATTCTTTAATAATTAAAATTAGGCTTTTAATTAATACATTATTTATTAAAGACATATATTTATTGATTTAATGATAAACACTAAGAACAAAACCAAAAGTAAAGAAAAAAGAAAATACCTGAATAGTGACAATGGATCCATAGATTTAGCGGGTCTGTGAAAAAAAATGAGAGAGCTAATGAGTGATATATAATTGGCGGTAATGACTGAGAAAGAGATGGGAATCATGGCTCATGGGACTTCAAATCCATTATGTTAGGTGTTTTTTTTTTTTTTTTTAAGTTATTGTGACAAAACATTTTCAATTATAACCTAAATATTTCATATGAGGGGAAAAAAAAAACCACCGATTAAAATATGAGGGGATTAAAAAAAAAAAAAAAAACTTAATTTAAACTCTTCAAATTTTAAATATGATGATACCCATTTTTCAAAATACCAAAAAAAGAATTTTGATACCCATTTTCCCTCCAAATGTAATTTTTGGTCCATCCCTGACCTGTTTTCCCTCTAAATACAAACACCAAATTAATACCACCAAAAACACAATTGATTTAAATATTCACAATGGCTACACACACAACAATCCTTTCTCTCAAATATCTTTAAACTAAAAAAAAAAATACAAACTGCAGTAAAAAAAAAAAAAAATACAAATTAAAAAACACAATCTTAAAAATACAAACTACAGTTAAAAGCAAAAGCAAAAAAACAAAAAGAAAAAAGAGGCCATCTGTGCTGCGTTGAGGAGGAAGATGAGCAGCCCTTTTCTCTGCTGAAAGGTTTGGTTGATAGAGAGATAAACTAGATTTTGAGGTGGCTTTGTTTTCTGCCCTTGGATCTTTCACTTAACTTGTGTCTTTCATCTGTTTATAAAATGGAGAGAACAGGAGATTTTGTAACAGGCAGGGAGGGGAGCCAAAACCAATTATTTCTATTGATTTTGTTAGAGCATGGGGATGGCTACTGTAATATTTGTTAGCTAGGAGATGAAGTTATATTTTAGAAGGTAATAGCTGATTATTCTAAATTGATAAATGTTATTCTTAATTTTCTTTTTTTTTTTCTTTTTTTAAATTCGCCTTGGGTTCTTGAGTTATTTATGACGACAATTGTCACTATTAGCGAAGACTTTGTCGTCATGAATAGTATTGTATTTGCGAAGACATTAATATTGCTACTGAAAATCTTTTTTGTTACGATTTTTGTTCAACAAAAGTTAGTAATGACATTTTTCGTCACCAATATAATTAACAACGATATTTAAAGCATTAGCGACGACTATATGCCGTTGCTAAAAGGCTAAATTTCTTCTAGTGCGCTTGGTCTTATTGGGACCAAACTTTTACTCAAAAGCATAAGCAATACAAGAACAATTGTTCAAGCAAGATGATTGGCACCATTATCACTATCAATGTTCTTTGGCAGCGGATTAATGAGCCAATCAATGTTAGACATGAGAAGAAACCCATCGTTCTGAACATCAATATTATTACTGCACTACAAAGTAGTTTTCCTCACGTAGCCGTTGGACACGTTCCTGGCAAACATGGTTCTTCCATTCTTGGGCAGTCTTATTGCATATGCTAAAAGCATCCCATAAAGCATAATCCCAACACCTAGATGACTGTAATGATGAATTCCACTTTTTCTCTTCTTCTTATTATGACTGAAGTTTAAGCTTCTCAAATTCATCCAACACGATTCTCGAAATTTGAGTATGATGTGTAATTAATAAGGCAAGAATCATAAATCAAAACATCAAAGCTAGTGTGTGAACTAGTCCAATATACTTTTTATGTTTTTAAGTCAAGTCCTAGTTTGTTTTATTTATGTACTTTGGGTTTAATGGCATGAGAATGAGGATGAGGGAGAAGTAATTTAAAAAGAGAGAGAGAGAGAGAGAGAGAGAGAGAGGATTTTAGAATTTTCCCCACACTTGAACTAACGTGGGAACGAAAAAATTGGGTTTTTGTTTTTGTTTTTCTTGTTTTTAAGTCTAACATGGCAGTACAATTGACACTTGATGTGACAGAAAAAATTATTTTTTATTATTTCGTTTGACATGCTTTTTCCATCCAATAATTAGTAGTAGGGACTAAATTCATACATTATTGAAAATATTAGAGACCAAATTGACACAGTTGAAAAGTTAAGGACAAAATTGATATATGATATAAAGCGTAGAGACCAACTTTATAATTTACCAAAAATTTTATTATGTAAGCTTTTAAAAATTGGTGTGTCAACATTTAAACACAAACCATGAAAAAAATGTTAAAAATACTGTGACTTTTATTACAAAAAGAAACTTATAAATTAGAACGTGTTAACAAATGTGATTGATGTCACATAAAAAACATAATAAATAAATTTCTTAGTCACATATTATTTTACTGGTTAAAAGCTGGGTAGATTTTTTAATTAACACCAATTTCATTTACACGACCATATCAATTTTTTTTTTGAGATGACCCGACCATATCAAATTAAAGTGAAAAGAAACTGAATGACCAATAGATTCCAAGTAGTAAATTGTAAACTACCTGATATAAAGCCACAGCAGCTAGCCCATGATCTCAATCCTCCAACTCCCGATCTCAATCGATTTACAATCAACTATTGCTCATAAACTACAGTTCAATATATCAACAGATTTGTTGTTTAAGTCTGGCAAATGACCTGCAGTTTCTATTAGAGTTCATATAAACTGGGGTTGATTATGTATTTGGAGTATGTAGCAAATTCTCGATGCTAATAGAGTAATTACGTACCTTACTCCTAGCCTTTGTGTGTGTGAACTTTGTAGGTACTAACATTGCCTTGTGCATGGCTGCTGCTCTATGCATGAAGTGGTGTCTTATTTGACAATATTGCCCTTGGTTTCTGCCACACCCCGAACCCAACTACAAAGATTGGCACATGACAATAGCCGCACGCTTATAAAATTAGCACATTTCAAGTGTGCAAGGCCTTCTTAGTAACTAAAATTTATCCTAAAAAATTATATCAAATAAATCTAAAATACCTCAACAATTTCTTTATGAATAGATCTTCAATAATTCAAAAGGAACAAAATCCGAACGTCATGTACATAATGCCAATTGGCCAATAGATATAAGACTATTACAAGACCATCATATCCCAAAATCACTAAGCTGCTTTCCCGGCTCACAACACAGCAACAAAACTTCCAAAACTTGCTATTCTTCACAGTTTGAAACTAGAGGGGAAAGGGGGTGAGTTGACAACTCAATAAGTAACCAAAGTTGTAATAAGTTCGATCAAGCAAATAGATCTGTAAATTAAGTTGTAAAAAGATTGAATATTTTAATCTTACAAATATATCATAGATGGATTAGAAAATAATCAGTTTTCCATATATCAAAAGTTGTAATTTACAATAGGTTCCAAAAACACGAAAGCAATTTCAAGGACTCAAAACAGTTCAAATACTCAAAAATAATTCATATTCTTAACTTTTTTGTGCTAATGTATATCCCCCATTAGTTGGGTCCAGAAACAAAAGGCCCGTAATGCCCCAGATAGAACTAGTTTCAATACTAATGAATAACCCCCATTAGCTAGGTATCAGAGTCAAAACATAATCAGATTGTCCAAAATCATAAATATCAAATCATAGTTCAAACAAAAATACATCTCATTCAAATACATATATAAAATCATATATTCAATTATCAAATATATTTATGACAATTCTTTATTTTTTTACTTTATGTCAATGTAGCTAAAACAATTGAAATAAAATTGTAACATTTGTAAACCAATATTTAGTAGCTAAATTATAGTGATATAAGCAAAAAAAAAAACCAATTAGGAGAAATGTTACTTACCTCCAAAAGCCATAACAAAAGGGCATCAAAATTAGGAGTTCAACCTATTACAATCCAATACATAAATTAATTCATAGACTTAGACAAAGCTACTTAATCCAATTTAAGCCTATTTTTCCTAAACTTAATTTATACCTCTCTAGAAACCTCAATTCAAAATATATTCAATAGAGTAACTAATTTCACTAAGCAACCTAGAGTCCAACTAGTCTAGACCCTCATCCCTTCACTGTAATAATTTTTATCCATTTAGCCTAAGCTCTTCTATTATCAAGTAATTCACTTGAACCATTCCCAACCCTATACATACTTGAACCCATAGGCTTCCCAATCCAACAAATTAATCCAAAAATAACACAATATATCAAACCCTATAAAAATATACATGTTATACTCCAAATTTGTCCCCTCGAACGCATAAATAAAATTTGGTGTGTACAGTATTAATTAAGAAAGGCTTAGAATGGAAAAAGGTTAGGGTGATTACCTAGACTTGGGCAAGCCAAGACTGTCAATGCAACCTTTCTCAATTCTGAATAAGAAGCTAGAGCAGAGTGTCGGTAAAGGGCAAGGCCTAGAGTTGAAACTCCAGGAAAAGCTAGTTTCCTGAGTTGTTGGAGCCCCAATTTCGAGTTTGAGTTACTGAAGCAATCGAATGGCAAAGAATTGTTGTGTTGAGAATGTAGTTGTGGCGGTGTGGTCCAATTTTCTCTTCGGGGGTTTAGACTTTAGAGAAGTAGCGTAACAACAAAGAGAGAGAGAGAGACAGAGAGAGACAGAGAGAGAGAAGTAATGGCAAATCTAAAAGCGAGGAAGGGAGTTACGGCTATTCAGGGGAAAGGGGAAAACTGATTAGGGTTTGTTCCAAATCTAATTACCAAAATACCACACCTTTTTAAGTCTTTTTATTTTTTTTTTTCGCGGGTTATTACAGTTTCTTTGGAGTATTTACGTGGCATTCCCATGGTCTTGAATCATTGTTACTGGTAAACATGGAGTGCAAGACCATTGTGACCTCGCCTCCAAATATATGCTTGTGAACATATAGGTGGTAAAAAAATCAGTAAAGCCGAGCTACGTATTAAATATTTAAAATTTTATTTATTTTATTTTATTTTGAACACAAACTAAGTTGGAACTCATGAATAATCTAGATTATGTACCTGTTTGGGTATTGATGAAAAGGCAATGTCTTGCGTCTGTGTTTTCTTCTTCTTTTTTTTTTTTTTTTTTTAGATGTGCCTTCTGTGGCTGTGGTGTTTTTAGTGGATCTCGTGCACTGTTCACGAGACCTATAAACTTCTTTTTTTCAACAAAGTTTTCATTAAAATAAGTCACATAGCATTATTCACACATTTAAAAATTATTTTATTATAATGTTTTCAATTTGCAGCAAAATAAGTAATATCCAAACACACTCTATATGTTCAAACTTAGTTCATTTTCTTGTCAAACAAACTTAAACTTATTCACGAACTACTTAATTTATTTATTTTTCCTATATATTGTAAACATCACAATTAAATTTTTTATCTTTTCACAAATCTATGCCGGTAATTAATAACTAAAACTATATTATTTTTATCAATTGCCCACTTCGCAGCTCATCACAATTTCAGCCTCCACCAAATTCAAGTTTGCCCCTTTAATATGAAATAATCATGGAAGAACTTATTTTGCTTTACTTTTTCTCTACCACTAGATTCACAGTTTTTGCTACCTAATACCTATGCTATTTTGCTATTTGTTTTATCTATGAATATGAATCAAAGTTTCTTTATTGTTTCTATTTTCTTTCTCTTGAATTTCGGGTCTTATATCTTTTGTAATCTTAAAAGTACATTGATAGACATCGGATTTCTTTGGGATGGTATTGAGTTTCAAGCTTAATGGCCTGTTTGGAAGTTAAAAAAAAGAGGGGAAATAGAGTAGAGGAAGGGAGAGTAATTCAATTACCTTGTTTGAAAGTTTTTTAAAGAAAGAGGGAGAGGGATTTGGAAGGGTTTCAACTACCTCTAACTCCTCATTTTTAATTCCTCCAAATTGGAGAGATTTGGAGGGAGAGTAGAGTAGATAAATTATTGACCAAATGAATTCTCCAATTTACCCTTTCTTAACTAACAAAATTACAAACGAATTATATAAATAATATTTGTTTGTTTCATGAGAAAATTTATATAATCTTTGTCCTTTATTTTATACCTCTCTTTTCTAGTTTTCTCTCTCATACGTTTGCTCTCCCTCTACTCTCTTTTCTCTCTCAGACACACTCACATCTCTCTCCTCCCTTTCTCAAACATCTCTCCTTTCTCTTGTCCCTCTCTCAGATGGGGTGGCTGTGATTCCTGAGGAGTCCGATGGTGGTGGAGGATCGTGGTGGTGCTAGCTGTTGTGGCGGTGGATCGCGGCGGCTGGGGTCCATAAATCCTCCATTTTTTTTCCTTTTGAGCTCTCCCTCTCTTCGTTTTGCAGCCAAACACCTCACTTAAATCGATTTTCGCACCGATTAAACCAAAAAATCTTCATTTTTCGGTTGATTTTTGGTGGTAGTTGTTGAACTGTCAGTGGTGGGTAGGGTTATGGGTTTGCTCAGGTTTGATTTATCATTTATGGCTGGGGGGTGGTGGCTATGGTCTGGCTCTGCTGGGCTGATTTTCTATTGATTTGTGTTTGATTTATTTGGCAACTTTGGTTTGATACTAGATTTGGTTTAGCCAATTTGGGTTTGATGTTTGATTTGTGTTTAATGTTTGATTTGTGCTCTCATTTCATGTCATTTCTGGTTGTGTGCATTTTAGGGGATTTGGTTTGTGTTTCTGTGAAATTTCTGTTTTTTTTTTTTCCTCTACTTGTGCCTGTGTTTGGTTGCTCAGAAAATGTGGAAAAGAAATGAGAATTTGGATTTTGGTTGGAGTTTGAAAAAACCTACTAAATTTGGCACTGTTTAGTATTTATTAATACCCTTTTTTTTAGTTTTTAGGTATATACTTTATTTTGTTTTATTTTTTTAAAATTTTATTTATGCTTCTCTAAAAAAAAAAAATCACTAACATATTCTAAGATTTGGAATAGGGGTAAATTTGTCTATTTAAATTATTTCCTCTACTCTCCATCCTAATTTTTAAAACATTCAAACAAGGGGAAGGTTTAATTACTCCCTTCCCCCTTACTAATTTTAAAAACATCCAAACAAGGTGGAGGGGAACCATTCCCCTCTACTCTCCTCCCCACTACTCTCCTTCCCTCTACTCCACTCTACTCTCCCCCTTCTCTAAACTTCCAAACATGCCATAACTGTCAAAAACAAACTTGTACATATCTTACATGTTCAACCTTTCAACGATTGACTTGGCAGCGAAACAAAAATTAACCCAAAAGCCCATTGTCCTTTCACCGGTCTTCAACATTCTAACCCATGTGCCATTTATCTTGGCCGATTTGTTGAGTTCCTGGCCAAATTCAGTGAGATCTTGACCATATTCAAAAAGATCTAACAAGCATCCACTGAAAGTGAGATCTTGAATTGTGGAATTCCATAATCATTTCTATCAAAATGCCGTCCAACACACACATATACTCTATAAATACACCATGAATGCAAATGTTGTGAAATAAGTCAAACAAATGCATCATGGACAGAGGTAGACTTGGACATTGTCCCCCTTTTTTTTTTTAAATAAAAATATTAGTGTGTGTGTGTATATATATATATATAACTACTAATTTTAGCAATTTTGTTCTATAAAATTACACTTTGCCCCTTTTAATAATATCATTGATTATTTAAAAAGTAATGATATAATCACAAATTTTTTTACAACATTTTTACAAATTGTTGAGGTAGTAAATTTTTATTGGTTTGCATCTAAACTCACCACTTACATCACTTTCTTACTTAGCAATAACCACTCAACACATTAGCAATTTGTTAAAAAAAAAATTGTAACTCTAGTATTTTCCTCTTTCTGAAGGCCATAAAAATTTTTATAGGTACAAGCCCAAAATTTTATTGTACCTATAAAAAAATAAGAATTTTATAAGAATAAATCCTGCCTTCCTCTTTCTAAAGGCCATACAAAATTTTATAAGTACAAACCATAATGTGTTAAAAAAAAACCCAACCCAACCCAACTTATCATAGGTTGGGTTGGATGAATGGGTTGAACAATTTTTTTAATGATTATTATTATTATTTGTACGGTTCATAAATCGGGTACAGGCCTGAGGCCAAGGCCCACATAAGGCAGGTACAACTAACCCACTGACCCTAATCTAACTAGCTAACCCCTAAAGACTGATCCAACCCAGCAAGTTGGATTAGATCGGGTCGATTTTGATGAGTTTGCAACACACTTCCACAAGTAGTTTTGAATATTGGCGCATTAATCAAGTCATGTGTTAACTTAAACCTATGGCAATCTTATTTCCTTTAAGCAAAACGTTGTCGTCTTTAACCAAGAGTGGCTTCTCTTTTAATGAGAAACGACAACGTTTTATATACAATTTTCTCGCTTATCATTAGATGTAGTCATTTTTCATGTTCTTTTATTTTCTTTGCTTAAACTACAACTCTTCATGTCTTCGCTCATTCTCTTCAATTTTAACACCTTAACCTAAATTATTGGGCACCCTTAGCGCGTTGATCACTCCACTGATGTCGCAGAAGCCTGAAGAAAAGCACACACGATGCTCTCTTGATGGAATAGAAACTAAACTGTTAGTTTCTGGTAGTAAACCTCGAATCCACGAGAGGTTTCTCTGAATCTACAAGGAGATAAAACTGGAATCCACTAGAAGAAAATTTGACAAAAGTCTGTGTTTATTAATAATAATCTGTTTTGCCTCTGACGGCTACAAAACATATAAATACTGAGTAAAAGATGTTTAAAACCCTAATTCGCACTAATTAAGCGATTAGGTAACAAAATTACCGAATTTTACCAAAAATGGCAAAATTGAATTAAACGCAGAATCATAAACTACTGACCTTAAGGGTCGTCCCAAAATAGATGGGACCTTATTCTGACTTTTAAACTAAAAGTTATTAAGGAAAAACAAATATTACTATAAATAGCAAAAACACTGTTTTTGGGGTCTTAACGAAGGAATTTGCCGAAAATTTGGCGACATTCATGGCATGAATCTGGATCAGAACTCCGTTTCCCTTAAACCTGCCAAATTTCATGCAATTCCGACATTGTTACCTCTGATGGCCCCTACTAGCACTCTCCTTTGATCTTGTGTTGTGATTTCCTGCGCCTTTGCTGCTTCAGGAAGGCATGTGCTGTCTGTTCTACATCAGTCCCCCCCACTTGAAAAGAACTCGACCCCGAGTTCCCACTATCTGGTTCATTAGAAGGATGATAATCATATAAGTCAGCAACATTGAAGGTAGAAGAAATGCTCATGTCTGAAGGAAGAGCAACCACATAAGCATTGTTGTTGATTTTCTTAGTAATCTGAAATGACCCATACTTCTTGTCCTTCAATTTGTTGTAGGTACCAACAGGAAATCTCTCCTTCCTAAGATACACTAGCACTAAATCCCCAACATTGAAGATCTTCTCACGCCTTTTCTTATCAGTAGCATCCTTGTACTTAGCATTTGTAGCTTCTGGTTTCTGCCTCACCTCCTCTTGCATGGCTTGAATACGGTCAGCCATATTCTCTGCTGCTTGACTCACTCCTAGAAGCTCAGGTAAAGGTACCAAGTCCAAAGCGTGTTTTGGGGGCACGCAGTAGACAATGGCAAATAGAGACTTACCAGTGCTTCTATTGACTGAGCTATTTTACGCAAACTCTGCTTGGGACAATGCAAGATCCCACTGCTTGGGCTTCTCACCTGAGATACACCGAATTAAATTCCCCAAAGTACGATTAACGACTTCTGTCTGGCCATCAGTCTGTGGATGACTAGTGCTGCTGTAATTCAAGGAAGTGTCAAAACGCTTTCACAAAGTTCGCCAGAAGTGACTAATGAACTTGGTATCTCGGTTAGAGGTGATGGACTTTGGCACTCCATGCAAATGCACAACTTCTTTAAAGAACAGATTGGCCACTCGAGTAGCATCTGAAGTCTTCTTACATGCTATGAAATGGGACATCTTGGAGTACCTGTCAACCACAACAAAAACAGAATCCATACCTCGCTGGGTTCGAGGAAGACCCAGTATAAAGTCCATAGACAGATCTTTCCACGGTGCTTGTGGAACTGGCAAAGGCATATATAAACTAGTATTCTGAGATTGTCCCTTAGCAGTTTGGCAGATTAGACACTTCCTCACATGATTGCCAACATCCCTCTTGAGTTGTGGCCAATAATACCTCTCTTCCACCAGTGCTATAGTCTTATCTCAGCCCATATGTCCACCCAAACCTCCACCTTGCAGCTCCTTAATAATCTGTTCCCTCAATGAACTTTTAGGGATGCATAATTGGTTACCCCGAAAAAGGAAACCATCCTGGATGTACATACTATTGATAGCAGTATGAGTTTGTTGACACTTACCCCAAATATCACCAAAATCCTCGTCATTCTCGTACAACTCCTTGAGGCAATCAAACCCTACAACTTCAGTACGTAGGGTGGTCAACAATGATGCTCGCCTGCTGAGTGCATCAACCACCTTATTAGTGACACCAGACTTGTGCTTCAGAGTGAAATGAAAGCGTTGTATATAAGCTACCCACTGAGCATGCATCCTGTTAATGCTAACTTGACTGTTGATGTGCTTTATTGATGATCCGTGTATAATACAAACTCCCTCTGAATCAGGTAGTGCTCCCAATGCTTAAGAGTCCGTACTACAACAAAGAACTCCAGTTCATAGGCTGACCATTTACTTCAAGCTTCATAAACTTTCTCACTGAAGAATGCTACTGGTCTGTTGT
The DNA here is from genome assembly GCF_002906115.3 of Quercus suber. Classification (NCBI taxonomy): domain Eukaryota; kingdom Viridiplantae; phylum Streptophyta; class Magnoliopsida; order Fagales; family Fagaceae; genus Quercus; species Quercus suber. Next base: position 711,373 of record NW_027069831.1, read on the forward strand.
CTTGTGAAAGAACAGCGCCTATCCCGACCATAGATGCATCACACTCCACTTGAAACACCTTATTGAAGTTGGGCAATGCCAAAACCGGGGTTGTGCTCAACTTTTCCTTGATCAAGGCAAAGCTTTGTTCTGCCTCTTTTCTCCATGAGAACTTCCCTTTCTTCAGACACTCCGTGATAGGGGCTACTATGCTATTGAAATCTAGAACGAACTGCCGATAGAAGGTTACTAGCCCATGAAAGCTTCGCACATCACTTACTGTCTTTGGAGTTGGCCACTCTCTGATTGCACGGACCTTATCCTCATCAACATGAATCCCATCTGCACTGACCACATACCCTAAGAACAGCAACTTATCAGTCAAGAAGCTGCACTTCTTCAAGTTGATATACAACTCATTGGCCTGCAACACCGCTAATACTTCTCGCACGTGATTATAGTGGGCTGCTTCTATCTTACTATAAATCAGGATATCGTCAAAATAAGCTACCACAAACTTTCCAATAAATGGTTTCAATACCTGATTCATAAGTCTCATAAAAGTGCTGGGAGCATTGGATAATTCGAAAGGCATTACCATCCACTCATACAGCCCCTCCTTTGTCTTAAAAGCTATCTTCCACTCATCTCCAGGTCGGATCCGAATTTGGTGATACCCACTCTTGAGATCCAGCTTAGTGTAACTCTTGGACCCACTCAGCATATCAAACATGTCATCTAGTCGGGGAATAGGAAATCGATACTTAACTGTGATCTTGTTGATGGCTCGACTATCCACACACATACGCCAGCTCCCATCCTTCTTTGGTGTTAACAATGTCGATACTGCACATGGACTCATACTCTCCCTGATCTGCCCCTTGCTCAAAAGCTCATCCACCTGCCCTTGCAGAATCTGACCCTCTTGAGGATTCATCTTGTAATGTGGCAGATTTGGTAAACTAGCTCCAGGAGCTAAATCAATGCAATACTGGATGTCATGCATTGGTGGTAAACCTACAGGCAGCTCTTCTGGAAAAAGCTCTTCAAACTCCTTGATCAATAGTTGAATTGCCTCAAGTATCTCAGCAACCTTCTTTGGCTCACCATTTGTCACTACTACATCATATACCTGTTTCAACTCCTTACAATCCCTGTCAAACTCATCTTCATTGTTCACTATGAGGAGTGCTGGCTTCCCCTCCACTTTAGAAGCTTTGGGTCTACTGCCTTCCTTAATAGGACCAAGGACAATTTTTCTGCCATTCTTTAAAAACACATACATATTATCCTTACACTTATGAGTAGCATTTACATCATACTGCCAAGGTCTACCCAGTATTAAATGGCATGCATCCATTTCAACCAAAGTTATTAATTCCGTTCCGTTCCGGCCGGAATGGCCGGAAAATACTGTTCCAGCAAGTAAACCGGAATGGTATACCCCTTGTTCCACCTCGGAACAAATTCCGGGTCATTCCGGATTGTTCCGGCCGTTTCGGGTGATTTCGGAAAATACCGGCCGAAATTATGAATTCGGCCGGAATGAGTTTCATGTGAAAATAAATTGACAGAATACAAGGAAAAATCTTATGAGCCACGGTGAGGGGGGAAAAATAAAAGGAAGGATGAGGAGGCGAGAAGAAAAAAACTCAAGAGAAAAAAACAAAAGGAAAAAGAAGATAAGAAAGAAAAAAAAAATCAAGAAAAGCTCATGGTAACAAGATTTATCATTTATGTATGGCTGTGTGCTTCCTCTTAGAAGTCAGAAGTTAGAACCCATGTCTTTGCAAAGACTCCGCTAGAACCCAGCTGAGAAGATCTTTGAGAAATGAACTTGAGATGGCGTTTCAGACTTTTAGCAAAGTGGGTAGTGTTTTATTTGCTTTATTGAGTTGACCACACAGTCCAAGTAATAAGTAAAAAAACTTTTATTTTCTTTGGTCTTGAGTCTGCCTTTTATTGTTTTCAAATTTTAACTTTTCTGAGCCCAATCACGTGAGTGACTTTGGAAATGAAAAAAAAAAAAAGTTAAAAAATTCAAAAGCAAATGTCAGTCAGAGCCTCAGAGGTACTATTTTTGCTTTGCTGTACAATAGTTTATAACTTTATATTTATATTAATATTAATTTATTAAAAAAATATTATATTGATAACATTTTTATAATACTTACACAATAAATTATAAATAATAGACTGTATATGTGTGTGTTCATATATATATATATATATATATATATTTTAGGAAGCCCGAAACACCCTGAAACGGTATGCCGAAATAGACCGGTACCGAAATATTCCGTTCCACTGGACAAACCGAAACGGGCTCCGAAACGGAATTAATAACATTGATTTCAACAACATCACAAACTACTTCATCTACATAATATTTACCCATAGAAAAAGTAACACGACATTGTTGAGTAACAAGAGTTTCCGTACCTTTCTTGATCCAACCTATTTGTACGGAGAGGGATGCTTTTCTGTTTTTAGTCCCAGCTTGGTAACCAAACTCTTCGATATAATGTTCTCTACACTGCCATTGTTTATGATCAAATCACAGACCCTTTTATTGATGGTGCATCGTGCTCGGAAGATCTCATTCTGCTAATCACCATATTCCACCCTTGGTGTGAGTAACAACCTCTGAATCACCAAAGACTGCCATAATGGCACGCCTTCCTCATCTTCTTGGACCTCATTGGGATCATAGGCATACGGATCGGCATCATTATACACCTCTTCACCCTCATGTTCACCTTCTACCTCACCCTCTTCTGCCATTACTAGATTCACTGCGACTCACTTAGGGCAAGTACTAGATCAATGTCCTAGTTCTCCTCACCTGTAGCACTTATTCCCAGTTGGCCTAGCATAGGGGTTGGCATTCGCTATTGGCTGGGCTGTACGTGGAACAACTCTGAATCACCAAGATTGGCCATAATGGCACGCCTTCCTCATCTTCTTGGACCTCATTGGATCATAGGCATACGGATCGGCATCATTATACACCTCTTCACCCTCATGTTCACCCTCTACCTCACCCTCTTCTGGCCATTACTAGATTCACTGCGACTCAG
>NW_027069831.1:717486-743110 GCF_002906115.3 Quercus suber
AAAAAGAAAGAAAAAGAAAGAGAAATTGACAACTTGACATTTGACAACTTGACAACAATAACATGTCCCATGTACAATAATTGTGCGGAATAAACCACAACCCTTCTTCATGGGATAGTACTTACGATTCCAAATTCTACTTGGCTAATACAAACCGTATCTTAATTTATTGACCAGTGAATTGTGTAGCATTAACCATTATGTTGCTTGCAAATGGTTAACTCAAGAATATTCAGCAGCTTAATTATCTAAAATTGCTCTAGCATAGATCTAGTAAAGCCAAACCAAAGAATTTCATATGATATTTGAAATTCCAGATCACAGGCACTTAAGTTCTTTAAATTTTAATTATTATGTTTCTTCATGATTGCAAATGGTCAACTTTTTATAGCCTGGTGAAACCAATAGCAAATTAGATGCCATTAATATGCTGATTTTTTCATTGTTGAAGTTCTTAGGCAGTTACTTGAACTCATGCTTTCTCTCATTACATTCCTCTTCTTCTGTGTTCTTAAGAATACATTGGAGAGTTCCACACTGGTTAATTTAAATGTATACCCTGACATTTTTATAAGCTTTAGCTAGGAAGCTTCTTGGTTCCTGTAACAATATACTAAATGACAAGATTGATCTAATTAGGCCATGATGGTTAGCCTAATAAGGTTGTTGCATGCACCCAAAGATGCCCAAACTCATGCATGTTGATCAAGTTCAAGCAGTATTGAAACTTGACCCCAATGACTACTTTAAGCATATTGCTGTCGTAATTTTCTGGAAAAAGAATATCTCTTTCCACAACAGCTAAAGATCGTGTTAATTAGGAGAGTGTAAAGCCAGTGAACCAAAATTATCCAAAAATCACAAGAATGAATAGAGCTTGAAGCCTTGAAGAGACTACATGTAGCTTAGTAAGTTCTCTGTAATATTGTGGAAAATAAAAAGCTTATATACAAACAAATATTCGTCTTATTTATTTCAAAACGATTTTGATTGACAAACTGGAAGCAAGAGTACTAAAGAATTTTACAGTAGGAAACCAGAAACATAGACATATTTGATCAAGCCTTTTCATTTTCAGCTTGATAAACTGTGACAGATTCGTGTCCACCCATAGTTTGGCTTTCAGAAGCCACAAGATTGTTTTTGTGGATTGTGTGGATTCTTTCGATGTAAACTCCAGCCTTTATATCAACCTTGCGGTCAGCTACGTAATGGCTCTTGTCAGAATCACTTGGATATATCTTGGTTGTACTCTTTGCATCATCATATGAATCATCCTCTCTCCGAGGCTTCCTAGCTTTGAAGATGCTGAAGAAAGAGAAAGATGGAGATTTTCTCTGCTTGTTGTAGGCCATGACTCTAGCTAGCTTGATTAATGGCACAGATAGCTAGCTTTCAAGTGAAGAGTGCCTTAAGTATGAAGAATGTTTTGAATGTGTGTTGTGTTCACTTGGGTTGTTAGTGCCGGGAAAGCTTGTATTTATAGGATTTTTTTTTTTTTTTTGAGAAGGATTTATAGGAGGAGCTAGGTACTCTTTATGATATTCTAATAGGGGTAGGTAGAGAATCTCAAGAATTCAACACTTCAAAACCAATATGAATGGTTGAAAATGAAATAACATTAGTAAGCAAAGGAATAGCATAGTCTGTTTGGGGCAAGAAAGTATACACGCTAGAAAAAAAAGGTTTCAACTTCCATATTGTTTCTTGTTGTTCGCCTTTTTCTATCAGTCATGACTAGAAAGAACGTCAAGCTTGCATACATTACTAATGACTCTGCCAGAAAAGCTACCTTCAATGCTCTTTGGTGGAGATGAGATGATGTTGCCATTTGGAGATAACAGTCACAATGCTCTTTGGTCTAATGCGTTCTTCCCTTGATTTTTTTTTTTGTTTTTTTGTTTTTTTTGTTTTCTTTCTTAAAGAATCATAATTAATAAATTTCCCTTGGTACTTGTTTGATGTTTTCATATATAATGACACAGGCTTCTTTTGTACGTTAACTATAAGTTCAATGTACTTACATATTGTTCAACTGTTGTTTATCATAATTATGATATTCAGTCCTATGTTGGTTCTTAGTTGTTTAAAACTAAATTTACAAAATAAAAACTAGAAAGAGATGCACTTCGAAATCTTCTTCCGAATTTCTGCATGTAAATGTGCTTTATTTTTTAGGTCGCATTATACTTGGTTGCAACTACTATATTCTGAAAATTTTCATTCAAAGTTTATTCATTTGACAAATATAGAAATATACTTTCTCAATTCCAATATAGTATCAAACCATTGGACACCCAGTTAACAATATATATATATTAATAGGTAAAGTTTAGAGAAACTTCAATTAGAATTTGAAATTAGAATCCAATTTTGCATCATGTGTTTACATTTATGTGAGGATAACACAATAATTATCCACTTAAGTTTGTGCCATGCGTTCACTTAAGTTTTTTAATCTTCATTCCTAGTGAGTTAATGAGTGCAAAATACTAAGAATCTAATGTGAATGAACTATAAAATAAATAAATAAATAAAAAATCAATCACAATTCATATATACTTAATAAAAATCACCACACGTTCTATTTTATTAAAAATTAGAAAAAAAAAATAACCATAATTAGTATTAAATTTAGATAATTATGTAACTAATTATGTGTATTTTTTAAAATAATTTGACTAATTATTTATATTTTTATGATAAAAATTGTATTTAATTTTAAATGTATCTATACGTATGCACATGTTACATGCTATTTTTTTAATAGTTTGAGTAATTATTTATATTTTTATAATAAAAATTGTGTTTAATTTTAAATGCATCCATGTGTTTGCATGGGTTACATGCTAGTATAATAATAATAAATAGTATCAAATGTGACTAATAGTACAAGGAAGTAAAATTAAGAGCCTTATAAGTTGTAGTTCAACTGTTATCTTCCAGTATTTCCAACAGAAACATTTAAGTTTCTAATCAAGAAAGTCAATTTTATAATAGATACTGTTTTGGTTTGGCTAGAGGAATGAAATATTATCGGTGTACCATTTTGGAATTATTGCTATATATGTTTGTATTTATTTATGTAAGTATGGATATTAATTTTTATGTTTATCAACATAAAACTTAAAAATTCACATATTTTAAAGACTAATTATTAGTCTAAGTACATAAACCCAATATACTAGCTTAATTTTTTTTTTTCCTCAATTTTTTACAATTTTCTAACATTTTTTAATTTTTTACGGTACCAACCAAAATGCCCAATATTTCATGGTACAACACGGTATTTTTTTAGTAAACAGACACTTTATGCTTATAAACAGTAACTTTTTAAAATCATATCTTTATCTTGATCATTCGCATTAGTCTGTTCAAAATTTTTATTTGTTTTAGCATAAAAATTCAATCCAAAAAAAAAAAAAATTTTTTTTTTTTTTTTTTTTTTTTTTTTGTTGCTAATTACAACTCACCCACTTGTGGTTTGGTCGAAATTTAAGTTGTCTATCTGTAATTTGAAATTTAGAGCATCCAGGATGCAAAGTCTTCTAAAATACAAAAATCCCTTCAGTTTATATAAATGAACAATTGTGCATGAATGCGCAATTGCTACAGTAACCATGCACATATGCACAGTTACTGTAGCATTTACATTTATTATTTTAATAATTTCTTCTCTCTTCTTGTCTCTGGGTTTCTGTCACTCTCACCTCACTGTCCCTTTCTTCATTTGATCAAATCATGCCCCCATTGCCGCCGATCATCAAACCACTATCGTCAATAATTAGGTCCCTTCACTCTCTTCCTTGGGCACATATCTAACCCAATATTTGAGACAATTCATGTTATCCCATTAATCACCACAATTAAAAAGAACAAAAAAGTCTCTCATTTTCAATGTGGAATTAAACTTTTTCACTAACTCCTCATCTTTCATATTTACTCCCACATATTTACATTTATGTTGTAACATTTATTTATTTTAATTATTTAATATTAAAATGCTCCAACAATAAGTTCATGAAAAAAGTATTCGGCAAAAGAAAAAGTTTATGAAAAAAGTGATAATTCACCGATCAAAATCATTAGAAAATGTAATAGAGTAGAAGGACTTATTTTGAAAAATTAAAAAAGTCGCACATCAATTAATAAATGATTATAAAAAAAATTTCAAAAAAAAAAAGAGAAATTAAAATTGAATTTTTTTGGGACAGATCCGTGATGTTATTTCTAAATATTGCCATTGGCTCATCTCTTTGCTTGGAACGCGCAGACCAGATTGAAAGTCTCACTGAAATCCCATCCCATTTATGCCCCCATTTAGACCACAGTACTGAGCTCGGCTTTGTTTCTAAATAAGTAAATATTGAAGTATCGGTTTGAGCTGAGATCAATTCAACGGTTAAGATTAAAGTAATTGCCTCCCGAACCGTGCCAAAAAATAAAAAAGCTCAAACCTTAAGGTTCTCATCGGCTCGTGCGAATCTTGTGTGAAGGCATCTATGGCCTAAATGCCTATCAGATTTGCTTATAGAAAAGAAGAGCAGCTTTATCTCAAATTTGTAGACCTTAACAGTGTAATGTAGCAATAGCTGCATTAATCAATTATGGCGTAGCTGTAGTAAGTGTGTGTACAATAAATTTTCAACCACAAGGATTAAGATAAGGTGCAAGCTGTTTGCAACTATCAATTTCAGCCGTTAGAGCATTCGCATCAGCTCGTTTAAAATTTGTGTCTATTTTACACATAAAAACTTACTTTTTCTATTTTACCTATTCACTTTTACAATACCCTCACATCAGTCCATTTATTCTATCCCCCTTCTATTTAAATAATCAATTTTTTTAATTTTTTTATTATTTTCTACTTACCTTTTTATACGCGCTGTCTCTCACTTTCTTTCTCTCTTTCCATTTTTCTGATTCTATTTCTCTCATATCTCTCACGGTCTCCCTCTCATATCTCTCACGGTCTCGCGGTCTCCCTCTCATATCTCTCACGGTCTCCCTCTCTATAGCCATCTCCGATCAAGCTCTATCCGGCGATCCAGATCACAAGCTCCGGCGATCCATCCAGCGATCCAGATCACAAGTCTCCCTCTTGGTCTCCCTCACGCTTCACCGGCGATCCACGAGCTCAAGCAAGACCCACGAGCTCCAGCGATCCATCCGGCGATCCAGATCACAAGTCTCCCTCTCGGTCTCCCTCACGCTTCACCGGCGATCCACGAGGTCAAGCAAGACCCACGATCTCCGGCGATCTAGATCCTCTCTTCATCGGCCGCTCCACGCTTCACCGGCAGACCCACGAGCTCCGGCAACCCAGATCGCTCCGATAAGCACCGATATCTCTGTCCGTTTGGGTTTGTTTGTGTGTGGGTGTGTTTGCATGTGGGTTTGTTTGGGTTAATTTTTAGTTGATTCTGGTTGTTTGGGTTTGTATGTGTGTTTGTGTGTGGGTTTGTTTGGGATCATTTTCAGTTGATTCTGGCGCGCTGGAAGTTGGGGAAGAGAGGTGGGAGATGAGCGTCAGTTGATGAGGGAGAAAAAATTATTAAAAAATTAAATACACGAGCTACAGTGCCCGTGTAAATATACACGGGTACTGTAGCTTGTTGATAAATTTCCACAATTTTACATGATTTTAAAAGGATTGATGTGGAGTGTTTTTTGGATCAAAATGTGTAAAAAATGATCAAAATGTGTATTTTACACATATATAACAGAGCAGATGCGAATGCTCTTAAAATCTCAATCCTAGAATCTCTGCTACGCTTTCTTGCTATTTATTTTTTCATGGTTTCTCAGCCACGCAGAAGCCAATCACATACGTGAGAATAGTTAATGAGTAAATTACATCTTGGTAGTCATGCTCAAATTGTCACAATCTAATTACAGAGAGAAAATGGGCTTTTTCCCCTATTGAGCAAAAAATTAGGCAATATGTTCCTGTTTCAAAACTATATAAGGGCATGTTCCTGTTTCGATACTCGATTCACCGTAAAATTGAGTTACTTAAGGAACTCGACTATTAGAAAACCAAGTTTTGGGCAGGTTCTTGCCAAGCTGGATCGCTACCGTGGCTTTTGGGCAATAAAATATTCTAGCTTTACTGTTCCTAACTCGGCAACTAGGAAACCGAGTTATTAGAGAAACTTGATCCTTACGAAATTGAGTTTACTCTAAAGTAATTATTTGGCTACTCTAAAGTATTATTTGTCATAATTATTATTTAGCTACTCTAAAGTATACTCTTTCTCTCATATAGGGAATCCCTCCTAGCATAGGACCCACCCAACTGGAGCTCGGTAATAATGAGAAGATACCTCTTAACTTTAAGACAAAGTTAAAGTAGGCAGCCTCAACATCCTTGTAAAACTACCTATGTGGTCAAGGAGGTGAGTTGAAACCCTCCTTGTAGCCCTTCTTGAAGAGTAAAATGTGCCATTGGAAGACACAAAGGTTGAGAAATAAAATAGGACCCAATAAGTAATGTCCAACAGAAGTACGATAAAAATCTTGTCCAGCGATGGCAAGTATCTTCTTTGTCTAGAATTTGACCCTTTTTTTGGGGCAAAATAAAATTTCTCCGTTGTTGGTCGAAAACTTGTACGTAACATATTTATAAGTTCCAGATACAAATTTGAAAGATATTTAGTAAAAAAAAAAAAAAAAACCTCAAGTCAATATTGGACAAAAATACTACCAGCCTGTACCTCTAAAACGTTATTTTTTAGATCTACTCAAATTCAATACCTAAAAAATGTGCTCTTAAAAGTTAGATCAAGTGTAATATAATTTAAATAATTTGAACCCACATGAAGTCAGGGATGAATTGCTGATAATGTAAGTGACGTGCCAAATGCGAACCAAAAACAATTTGCTACCTTAAAAAAAACTGCTAAAATTATTACATACACACACATAATGTTGTGAAATTTTAAAATACTCGCAAGTGTACGAACCGTACCGAAGTATAGTTTGACAAGAACGAGGTCGAACCCATAGGGACTTGAATGAACGTAGGAAAATTAAATCAAATCTTAACCAAATTAATCCTAATCTAGTTTAATTAAAAACTGGTTGTTTTGAAATTAAATAAACTAAGCAAATAATAAAATTAAGCAAATAGTTAAACTAAGCAAAAGATATAAAGCAATAAAAAAGATGAAAACAATCAAGGGAAAGGAATTAAGGTTTTGGAATCCGCCTTGTAAGTCATACTAACATATATTTATGATCATTAATTTTTCCCAACTCACTACATGATAATCTAGAAATCAATCTTGTTATCATGGAAAATATCCTCATTAAAATCCTTATTTTAAAAATCAAAGGCATGTTCTTCTTCGCTTCTTAAGTATAAAACCAAATCATCAATTGTATCCGTAGCCAAACAAATCACAAGATATATCCAATTCTAAAAATCAAATCATAACTTGTATCCATTGACANTTTTATTTGTTTGTTTGTTTGTTTGTTTGTTCTTATGTTTTGATGCTTTGATATACCTATTATTAGTCTAGGTTTATTTCGCGTTCATATAAGAAGCATGATAGGTTGCTGGATTTCCTATTTTAATTCATCTGTTTTGTGTTTCTGGATGTGTATGTGTGTGCATGCTTTAAGCATGCGTACACATACACATGGGATGCGCACACATACACATTGGATGCGCATGCACTCCCTATGTATGCACACACATACTCATGCCTAGAAATCCATATTCAAGTTTCTTCGATTTTTTTTTTATTCATATTTTAGTTTTTGTTGGTTTAGTTTCACATGTTTAGGTCATTAGGTTAGTATGATAACATGTTCACTTGCTTGAATTATTAGATGAATGATTAGGGTTTGTGCCTTGGATGAATAACATGAACATGCATATGAACATGGATGTGCATTTATGCATAGGTGTGTAATGCAGTGAGATAAGTGAGGTTAGTCATGCATAATCACATGAACATGCATTTAATTTGATTGATGAATATGATAGGGTTGATAAAGATGCTTGGTTGATTCCATGATGCGTTGATGTCTTATTTTGTTTGGATATGCATTCAATGATGTTTGATGTTACTGCCTTGTGATATACTTGCTGCCCTTGGATATATGCGATAGATGAATGTCAAGGTTTTGGGATGCTATGTTGATTAGCATATTAGAAAACCCTTTAATGAAATTAGGATTTAGAACACAATGAGTGGAGACTAACTTACGAGTTGGGTGGGGTTGGGTGCCTAAGACATTCCCATCCCCATACCTAAACTCTGGACACATACTCTAGTAAAGATCAATCCTTCCACAAGGGCATTATACATATGGTTCCTGGCCCTAATCTAGATAGTGATTTATTTATATCCTCTACCCAGTCCACCCTAGGCCAAGGCGTACTTCCCATGAAGAAACCACTTGTCGCAGGCACTTGAACCCACACCTATTTCAACTTTTCTTATATTGTTTCTTGAGAAATTTACATGTCTTCAATAAATAAATAAATAACCACTTGAAATGATTATTTTAAACCCACTTAGATCTATTCAAATACAAATAAAGTGTTGTAGGGACTCAATTTGGAAAAGCTTTCTGAAATCAAAAGGAAAAACGGTCCAACAAGCCCAAACAATAAATTTTTAGAGAGTGGGTGAAAGAACTAGCTCTAAATGATAGGAAAAAGCCTCTCTTTCTCTGGTTCCTTTTTTTTTCTCATCCTCCTTACAATGTTGTTCCTCTTTATGTTATATACTACGCTCCTCCCCTTGTTTTCGCCGTACACGTGTAGGTTCTATCATGGGAACTCCTTTCTACCCCATCCCCCCCTCTCTAAAATCCTAAACCAGCCATTATAAGGCTGATTGATCACTGTTCAAATATCACCTCCATATTAATGCGGCCAGAGAGTTAGTTAGGAAGCATTTAATGTGGAGGTAGCAACGTCAGAAGATATTTATTGCCTGAACTATCCCATATCCGTTTCTCAATTATAATTCAACCTTATGGACTACCTAGGGTAATCAGATAGTTACATCCACCTCAGACTATCGTTCCGAGATGAATCTTATCCTCGGACACATTTTGGATTCTCATGTGCAATCCTTGGCTCTCCTTCTTATATTAGTCGTATCATGTTTTTATTAAATCATCCTCAGACGGATTGCTGTCCTCTGATTGGGCCATTGGGCCACAAGCCCATTCCCTGCAAACTTACCAATACCACCTTATATAACTGGCCCCACAAGTGTGTTTTGTCATAGGATATGCCAGTTACATTAAAAATATGACTTTAACACATTCCATTGTTTTGGGCAATATTTACATTATAAACTAAACTAATTAATGTGTATAATATTGTACACTATTCATGCAAATATATAAAACTTACATGAACAGTAAATGTAAACCAATAATTGTCCTTAGCATTTTATCCAGTACTCATGTATATAGTATATACTAGTAACTTAAAATCACTAGCAAAGCTAGGGGGTAGGGATTCATCTAAACAAATCTTTCTACGCGAAAATATTATATTGATATTCTATCTATGAATAGTACTCAAAGATAGTTGGGATTTCATTCATTCCTATAGTTGCTTTTGGAACAAAAAATGATAGTACTAGTTTATTTGAAAATTCTTTGATCTCTTACAATATTAAAAAATTGATTGTTTCGCTCCTATATTTATATAATCTATTCCGTCCCTTTATTCCATGGAAGAACAACTCCGTTACTCTACTATTCACTAAAACTAGCTTGTAACCTTATACATATGCATGAATATACTTAAAAATATATAATAAGATACATAATATAATTCCTATATATATAATTGAAATATTATTGATAGTCATTTTTATATTTTGTTAACTCTCTAAAAAAAATTTGTAAAGATATTATTAGGTATAAAATGTAAATTGTCTATTTTATTTTTTATTTTTTATTGTGAAGCATTTTTTTTTTACGATTCATTTATTCTAGACTCTTTGGTTTTTGTACTTAATAATTCACTTGGATAAATATTTATGATGTGATCCCACATTTGAAATTAAGAAATAAAACTCTTTGAGAATAAATAATTTACAACACACGACGCAAAATTAAAATTCTAATTTAAGTTCCTCTTAGGTTTACCTATTATTATTATTATTTAGCATCCATGGTGTGATATGTAACTACGTACGTACACAAACATTAATTAGTAAAAAATAGAGATGAATCTTTTTCTTTTTTTTCTCTTTTTTTGGGTACAGGAAAGAAATTTGTGAAATTGACTCCCTTGTTTCGTGCAAAGTGCAATATAGAAAAATAAATGGTAATATTATTTGTCTAATCACCGCTGTTTAAAAGTTGAATATGAGAAAGATTGGATATTTAACTAGAAAGTTTGACTTTATACCCAAGAAAGGTTGACATTATTAGGTATACAACGTAAGGAATTGGAAACAGCTAATATATATGCATGAGATGAGAATGAGATATTAGAAACATCCTGGCTTCTCACATGCATATATTATTTGTTTGACCTCTTCCAAGTTCCAACCCCATTACTACGCCTCACAACTCACAATATATATATATATATATATGATTATATTGCTTTCCATGTACTTAAAAATAAAATCATTTTTATAATATTAATTCCTAAGAATTTGATGGGTTTGCAATTTTTTTTTTTTAAAAAAAAATTTATCATTCAATAACTGGGGAGGGGGGTTTCAACCGTGGACTCCAAAATCTGGTAATGTGTTAGTAGACAAAAAAATAAATAAATAATCGTTTGATTCAGTTTCTAATAATGTGAGCTAATATCTAAATTAATTGGCACTATTGCTATGTGAGGGTGGTAGCTTTACAAAATTGACTATGATACAGCAGCTATGGACTAATTAGTTTAGTCTTGAGGGTTAATTAGTCTTAACGGTTTGGGAGGTGGAGGTCTCAAGTTTGAATCCTGTAATAGAAAGTGCCTGAGAAATAATTTCATGTTCTATAGTCATGTTCATTAGCGTTCTCGATAGGGCTGGGTGTATAGCTATGACTCATCCAAATTTCCTGCGCTTGCAGGCTCGAGTCCAGTGAGTAACGTGTCACTATAGTCACGCCCAAATGTTAGACGCTAACTCAAGTAGCCCCTATTCCCATTTTCGTTCATGAAAAAAAAAAAAAAAAAAACTAAGGGTATGTTTGGTAACTGTTTTTTCTTCATATTTTTTGTTTTCAAAAATAATTTTCTATTTTTGAGACTAAAAAGCTTGTTTGGCAACCAAAAATGGACAGAAAATAAAAACTGTTCTCAAAACTCAATTTGTGAAGGAAACTGAAAACATACAAAATGCTGTTTTCAATTTCTAATTTTCAAAAATCAATGAAAACACGTATTTAATTTAATGAATCTGTATCATTTAATGAGTTAGTATTAGAGTTCAAATCCTTAGTAACAACATATTTTAGTATTTTTTATTTTTTCTTTAAAAAACTATCTTTTTAATTTTAACTAACCAAACATGTTTTTTATTTAAAAAATACAATAAAATTTTTTTTTCTTTATATTCCCAAAAACAAAATTTTGAAAATAGAAAACAAAAACGATTACCAAACATAGCCTAAACTTTCAATGATATAGGAGATTGCATATATAATTTCTTTAAAACTTCACTAAGCCTGTGCGTGCAGGTTTGCAGTTTTGTAAATATATATGTTAGGGTGCAAGTGCCTCGTAAATTCGAGGTTTTATCTCCATCACAAATAAAGTTAAAAATATTATTATTAATTTATTGTTACTAAAGTCAATTTCTTACTAGTATCAGTTTTTTAAACACAAATTAAATAGCAGCGGTGTGGTTGTGGAGAGTGACTCACATATTGTAATTTTGCTTTGATAGGGTCTAGTGAACCTCCATTTTGTTATTGCCAACATTATTGAAGGAATTCACTAGAAGCTGTATGAATTTAGAAGGGTATAATTTTTTCATGTAAAGAAACAGGGCAATTGCTCAGCTTATATTTTGACTCAGTATGCCAAGAACATTAATTCATATGCAACTTGAATTAAGGAAAATCCATACATAATGAAATCTGTTTTTATTTTCGTTTCAATAAACTTATGATTTTCTTATATATAAAAAATAGCGATGGTTACTATCATAATATGTGTGCAAATAAAACGCGGTTAACTTGATTTGACAGTGATCCTAATTCCTATAAAAAAAAATAAAAAATAAAAAAACTTGATTTGACAATGATTTTGTAGTATAATAATACATACAACTGTGTTGGATTTCGGCATATAAATGCAACGGCCTAATTGATGATATTAACGAACTATATATACCATGCATTATTAACCAAATCCCACAAAAAGAAGATACCACAACAAACTTATGAGTTATGACCACTAGTCTAATAATAATTTGTACCTAGCAATAGACTTACTGAATAGAATTAAATTTGGCCTTGGCCTAGGACTAGGACATTGACCCCAAATTACCAACATGGCAAATGGGCATGTCGTTGGAAATTTCTTGGAAGTTGTACATGGATAAATTGTTCCTATGAGATAATACATCATGTTTCGCTTGTGTAATTACTCACACTCACAGCTAATGGGTCCCACTAGCTTTGGAACCCACTCAGCCAAAATAGGGTATGTTTTCTCATCTTCCTGTATTGGTGGTAAGATCTTCATTTTCTGATGATTATCCAATTATCAATTTTGAGCTCAACCAAATTTCTTAAGTTATTAATTAGCTCTCTATTAAAGATTTTTATAATCCAGTGTGTAGTTGGATTGAAATGAAAAATTAAAATTATTTCACTATTTAACTTATTTTTGCTACTATTCATAGACCTCACTATATTTTTTGCACTATTTATATGCTTCATTGTACTATTTCAACTAACTTTTACATTTATCTACAGTATTTTTAACAATAATTTTTTAGTTTCAGCAAAATAAGTGGTATCTAAACACATTCAGTGGTATACTATGTTGTTCTATATTTAAAGAATCATTGGCAAATGCCTTATAACTAAATTGGCACATCCTCATGCTCAAAGTGCTTGGGGAACTAGAGGAAAAAGTTTCGAGCTGTAAATTAGCAACATATTGTAATTATCTCTTAAAAAAATCATTATTCGAGGGTTTTATTTATTTATTTATTTATATATATATATATANGTGACATGCTGCAATTCACTGGGGGTGAAGTGAAAACATTGATGCCATTATAATACTCATCATGATAAAAAAATTTAGATAAAGTAGTACAGATAATAAAGACAAACCAAAAAGAAATTCATTGATAATTAAACGTTTCGCTAGAATGCAGCAATAATCAAATCTATCTCACCTGACAACTTTCGTTGACCTACGTATTTGATTTATCGACCTTTTAATAAGCTTTTCATAGCTGCTCAAATCCTAACAAAAAATAAGACCACATCACCTACCGATATAAAGGAAGCAAGTCACATAGCCTATAACTTAGACTTCAATAAAATAACAGACACAAAATCAGAATTCTAATCTACAATAACAGTATCTAGGTGAGTAATAAGTAATTACGTTAGCCTTTTCAATATATAAGGCCCAAATAAAATTTAGGAAAATATATATACTAATTCCAGTTTTTCAAAATTTAATCCCTGTAGTGTCAGCAATACCTTATTGTAAGTCAACCTCAAAGCCTGGTTTCTTTCATCTACCTCTTTAAATTTGTGTAGTCTTGCCTGTTCAAAATTTAGATTACTTTCTGCAGCCCAAAGTACTTTACCTATCATCACGTTGCCAATTGATGAGGGAAAAATATTAAATGAGACAAGTCACTAAACAACAAACACAAAGCATGTTATAATCAAATCCATCAAGAATTCAAAATATTTACTTGAAGTTCCTGCATTGGCATTCATTTGAAGTCCGACATCTTCTTGTGCCACCCTAGCAACAACTCTTGTTGAGGTTTCACTAGTTAGCCTTTCTGCAGCTTCTTTTGTGGCTCTTCTCTCAGCTTCCAAAGCAGCTCTTTTTGCTTCCTCAAGTCTGGCCTGCATTCCAAAATATTTTTATTACTTAGAAGGATGATGGAATCAGCCCTGAAATGCCAATAGCTATACCAGAAGTACTTTGTCACAATAGGGAACTGACCAGGAAGGGCACCACGTGACCAGAAACCCAATTAGAAATAGTGGAAAACAAAATGCATCTAACGAAGAAATGGAATAGCAAAGTCTTGTGTAGTCTAATGGAAAGCATTTGCATGAAGTGCAAAAATGTAGCCCCAAAAAGCAAAAAAGGCATGGGAAGCACCAAAGGAGTTCCAGTTTGCTCATAATCCAAGAGCTGTCAAGATAATTCTGCGTGCATTTCAAAGGATATCTACAGGAGTAACATGAATAGAGGAGGCTTGAAAGAACTAATATCAAAATGTTTAGCAGAAAAAACATCAAAGAACAGAAAGGTCAAGCCAACAAACCTCAGATTCTGCTTTAGCTTTTTCCTGGCGTAGTTTTTCTTCATGGGAAGCCTATTCCTTTCTTTTGGCCTCTTCATAAGATGCATCACTTCTTATTTTTCTTTCTTCTATTTGTGACCTCAGTTCATGGTCCCACTGAACAGTAGTCAAGTGATTATCAAGTGCTTCTGCACTGCAATGATTGTAAGAAAATATCCAAAGACATTTCTGGGATTATTTTAATTGATTTGACCCGTGTGGAACCCAAAAAGAGGAAAGAATAAAAAAAAAAAGAGCAGAAAACAAACATCCATTAAGCCACGTAGGGAATGAGGAATGCACAAAACAATTCAGATTTCAAGACTTATCAACATTAAAAGCAAATTGTATCATGCTCCAGCAAGCAGAAATAGATGCTGAAACAAAGTTAAGATGCTTAAACATCATCTTTTGACAATGACAAGACAAATGGCTTCAATTTATATATCAAGATACCTAAATCAAACTCCAGATTTATTACCCTCCAAAAAAAAGAATCAAAATTTATTTTAGATATTATTAAACGTTAAGTTACCTTTTCAAATGTATTTCTTATATCCTAAGAACATTGCCAAGCATCAAAAAATCTCCCATAAAACCTACCAATGAACAATATTCAGTTGCCTACAACACCAACAAACAAAGCCTTAGTCCCAAAATTTTGGGGCTGGCTATGGATCCTCAATATATTAGTTAGGGTCACTCATATGTATTCTTTGTCTCCAATCTACTCTATCTAAAGACATAATCTCTGTTACTCTCTAAGTTGACATGTCCTTTTTTATTACTTCTAGTAATGTGATTTTTGGTCTTCATCTACCTTTTTCCGTTCCCTTAACTTAGATAACTATATTCAGTTACCTACCCATTTTTTATTCCAATTAGTTATAGCTCTCCATCCCTCCCTCTGTCATTTGTTATTCTCTACTATGTTTTATAGAAACAAACAGAATTGAATCTGAGAGAACGAAATCCATATAAAGGAATTTAAAAATCACCAACTAGAAAGATTATTCATTTTTGTAGTTTGTTGTTGAGTAATTATTCATTTTTAATCATTCAAACTTCCAACTAGAAAGGAATCTCAAACAATCTCAAACTTCCAACTATTTCTACAAAAAAATTACTAACTTAATAAACATAGACAATGAAAAATAAGGACACAGAATTTTGGCCAAAATTCTTAATTTTGAATACATTTTTTCCACCTTAAACAGCAATTCACTTAAGTTGTCCACCCCAAATCCAAAACTTACACTTTCAATGAGATACAAAAAGTAACATTCTGAGTCAATACAAGCACCAAACAAGTTTCAATTTTTTTTCCTTTCTTTTAAGCAAAAGCCCTAAAATTTGATTTGATGCTCAAAACCCAGAACACTATAATAGCCGGGAACAGTAAACCACCAATCCTAAAACCTTCTAATCAAACAAAAAAAAAACCCAACACACTTCAAAGAAATAAATAAAGAACAAAAGAAAAAGGGGAGGGGCTTACAATTTGCAGATATAGCGCATTAAAAGATAAGTCACAAGTTTTTTTATACAATAATAAGTCAGCAACATAGACTGTTTGTAACAAGAGTAGGTAATAAACATAACAAACCACCAAATAGTATAGTCATTAACATACATATTCAAATATAATAACATAATTGTTCCTTAGCACAATACAATGTCCTCCCCTTCCTTCACCAACTCCCCTAGGATAAACTAGTCCTTAGTCAGCAGATACTCGATCCAGCCCCGTCGTGTGTCTTGATTCAAGTTGATGAAAACTTGCCTCCATTCAAACTTTTCTAATTTGTAAGGGCCTTGTAAAAGGTTTCATTATTAAAATCAGACATAGAGTTCAAAATTTTCGTGGCCTTTGCCATTGAGTAGGGATCAGGAACTTGGGCAGATTCAACAGTTTTTCGACTTTCAGTGGCTAGGGACCCTGCTTTCCTCTTCTTCCCGGTTGAGGTGCCGGAGTGAGCTGGCTGCTTCCCTTTTGGGTTGCTGCCTTGCTCATCCACATCATCAGCACTGACGTGTTGGGCAGAGGATGTTTGTGCAACCGTGTGGAAGAGCTGTCTTAGCAATTCATAGTGGTCCAGCCCCTTTTTATGAAAGTCGTTGCACCTAGGGTTCAACTAGAAACAGACAATATGTGGTATACATGGGATTAGAGACACTGATATATATGGGATTGTTTACATGAAGAATTTAAAGAATGAACGGCGTGGAAACTAATTAAATGTATAACACTCACCTTCATTACATCTGACCATGCCTCGTCACTACATGTGACGGTATTGGTATCAGGATCCCATTCCATTTCGGTTATACCAATTAGTTGGGAAAACGCAATGTATCTCTTTTTAAGCCATTTAAATTTTTCTGTTATTTGCTCGAGGCTATAGCGATTTCCGGTTCGTTGGATAAACACCTCTGTGACAAATGGCCAATGTTTTTTCTTCATTTTCGCATTAGGAATGTTCCCTTTATCTTTTTCTTCCAACAAAAGATCAATAAACTGCTTTTCTACTGGTGCAGGCCATAATAACTTCAAATCCTCAGCAGCGGATGGGTCTGCCATCTAATAGGGCATACACAGTTCAGCCCTAAATATTTGTTTTATGATTTCTCAACTTGAACCTAACCTTATGGTCTAACCCAGTTATGTATAAAAGAAAGCGATGCATCCAGAGCAACACAGAGTGAAGATTAACTCAAAGCAGTTATTACAGGTATATTTTGAAGACATTCTTTTGCAGACAAGTTACATACAGCATGGGAAAAAAAACCAAATCTAGAATCACAATTAAAAATTAATTGCAGGGAAGCAAGCAACCAGTTTAGACCTTTATTAGCTTCAGGAAGCCCATTTCAGAAATTATACATATATGAACAGTTAGAAGGGCATGGAGGAAAAACGTGTCCAACATCAAGAGCAACAGCAACAATGAACAAATTTCAGTAACGGTAA
This sequence comes from Quercus suber, assembly GCF_002906115.3. Taxonomy (NCBI): domain Eukaryota; kingdom Viridiplantae; phylum Streptophyta; class Magnoliopsida; order Fagales; family Fagaceae; genus Quercus; species Quercus suber. Next base: position 734,944 of record NW_027069831.1, read on the forward strand.
ACATACCATTTTTGAATTTAACAGAAACATTAAACACTTACATTAGGTGCAGTAACGTCGTTAGAGGAGGATGATGAAGATGGTGCAAAGACTGAGGAGGATGAAGCGAGCTCCATATTTAATGCCAGACGCGAGGCGAAGGACAATTAATGTTTTAGACAACGACGAAGCGGGGTGGCGCCTAGAAGCCACTGCTGCTTCTTTTTTTTTTTTCTTTTTTTTTCTTCTTCTTCTCTGTCCGTTTCCCTCTCATTTTTTCGCTGAATTTTGTTATGCATGTGGTCTGGTTTCTCACTTTCTCTTTCTTTGTATTTGTTACGACTACTTTGAGTGACACTAGCTGTCTAGTATTGGAATTATAGAAAGCTTTCTCAGCTCTCCACGTGTATACAGTACACTGACACTAGCTGCATAGCCTTGCAAATATTGAAAGCTTTTAAATTTTGAACAAAGAAGAGCTCCCCAGTCCCCAGTACATATAGTGCCTCTTTGCTGTCAAGCACCTCCTTTTTAGTATTTGATTACGCTTTAGTACGTATAATGCTCTCAAAGTATAATGCTTTAGTACAAATGGCTTGGAAAAAAAAAGATTGACAGTCAAATGGGCTTGGCTGGGCAAATAAATTTATTTGTCTCTTAATTATTTTATTAGGTTTTATAAAATAAAAATTATTAGGTATTAAAGTATATTTTGTTATGACTTAAAAATAATTTAAAAACTCAATAGCTATTTTTTTTAGAATTTAATAATTTTTATTTGTATTATAAAAGTTCTGTTATAAAAGATATTATCTATATTTGTTTTGGAATATTTTAGTTAATTTTTCTATTTTTTATTAATTTATTAAGAGCCGGAACAGCCCCTAATCTCTCTTTCAGATCTCACCCTCACCAACAAACTAAAACTAACCAAAAGCCCTCCACTCTCATCCTCATAGTTCCCTAATTTGGGGTAAAGTGTTTTTTTCTTTATTAAAAAAAAAAAAAAATGAGACATGACATCTGTTGGCTCATGGCATTGTGGCAGTAGGTTTCATTTTTTTTTATATTTGGTTTGTTACATTTTTTTGGCCCAAAAGTATTAAAATATAAAAGTTGTGAAAATATATTTGAAAGAGATTACTATTCTATGTTTTTTTGAGCAAATATTCTATATTTTTAGATCAATATTGTTTATTTTTTATAAATTTGTTACATTTTTATTTTATTTAATTATTATGTTAATTATGACGTCATCACAGTTCAACTCCGGTTCGACCTTGGTCTAAACTTAAAAACCTTAAACCTTTCCCTTTTACAGTTTATTGAACGGTCCGGATTTCAAAACCTTGAGGTAGAGTCCAAATGAATCTATTGTGAAAGAGGGAGAGAGAAGAGTTTGAAGAGGACTCTGTGTGAGAGAGAAGCTTCTAGGCATGAATGATAGAAGAAAGAAAGAGAAAAGAAGTCCTAGAGGCATGAGAGAGAGAAAGAAGTTTTGTTGCATTAGATCTAATCACGTGGTACCTACCGTTTTGAACTTGGTTTTTTATTTATTTATTTATTTATTTTTATAGAAGCTGAACGTGGGTTTCAATGTGGAATTTGAAATTTGTTGGATTTCTTTTGGATATGATTGATTTCTACTTTTTAGTATATTTTTTTCTTCAAAAAAAAAAAAAAAAACCAAACGTGAGATGAGATTAAGGCAAACCGGTTATTGAAAAGAATTTTTTTAAAAAAAAGATTTTTAATATTATATATACGGGTCGGGTTCGGGTCGGGTATGCCTAATACCCGGACCCGACCCGAACCCGCTTCGGGTTTTTTTTAATGAAAACCCAGACCCGACCCTAATGTTAAACGGGTCGGGTAAAACCCGACCCATTAGGATCGGGCCGGGCCGGGTACCCGCGGGTCGGGTACATTTTGCCATCCCTACTTTCTTTTTTTCTTCTTATTCTCTCTCCGTTTCCCTCTCATTTTTTTGCTGAACTTTGTTATGCATGTGGTCTGGTTTCTCACTTTCTCTTTCTTTGTATTTGTTATGACTACTCTGACTGACACTAGCTGCCTAGCATTTACACTAGCTGACTAGCTGCCTAGCATTTACACTAGCTGACTAGCATTGGAATTATAGAAAGCTTCCTAAGCTCTCCACGTGTATACAGTACACTGACACTAGCTGCATAGCCTTGGAAATATTAAAAGCTTTTAAATTTTGATCAAATAAGAGCTCCATGTAATGCCTGCTTGCTGTCAAGCACTTCCTTTAGCATTTGAATACGTTTTAGTACGTGTAATGCTCTCAAAGTACAATGCTTTAGTAGATGTAGTGGTGAACATTGACTATTTAAATGGGCTTCGGAAAAAAAAAAAAAAATTAACAATCAAATGGGCTTAGCTATGAGCAAATAAATATATTTGTCTCTTAATTATTTTATTAGGTTTCATAAAATAAAAATTATTGGATACTAAAGTGTATTTTGTTATGACTTAAAAATAATTTAGAAACTTAATAGCTATTGTTTTTTTAGAATTTAATAATTTTTGTTTGTATTATGAAAGTTATGTTATAAAAAATATTATCTATATTTGTTTTGGACTATTTTAGTTCATTTTTCTATTTTTTATTAATTTAATTTTTTATATATATTTAAAATAATTATTAAACTAATTATGATGTCATCACGGTTCGACTTCAAAAACCTTAAACTTCTCCTTTTTACGATTTAATGAACAGTCCGAATCTGAAAACTTTGGTCTTCACACTCAAATCCAGACCGCATCACCAACTCAGTCAATCACATTAACCTCAAGAGTTAGAATCATAATTCCACAATCCAACAGCCCCTAATCTCTCTTTCAGATCCCACCCTCACTAACAAACTAAAACTAACCAAAAGCACTCCACTCTCATCCGCATAGTTCCCTGATGTGAGGTAAAGTGTTTTTTTCTTTATTAAAAAAAAAAAAATGAGACATGACATCTGTTGGCTCATGGCATTGTGGCAGTAGGTTCTCATTTTTTTTATTTGGTTTGTTACATTTTTTTTGGCCTAAAAGTACTAAAATATAAAAGTTGTGAAAATATATTTGAAAGAGATTACTATTCTATGTTTTTTTTGGAGCAAATATTCTATAGTTTTAGATCAATATTGTTTATTTTTTTATAAATTTGTTACATTTTATATTTTATTTAATTATTAAATTAATTATGACGTCATCACAGTTCGACTCCGATTCAACCTTGGTCCAAACTCAAAAACCTTAAACATCTCCCTTTTACGATTTATTGAACGGTTCAGATTTCAAAACCTTGAGGTAGAGTCCAAATGAATCTATTGTGAAAGAGGGAGAGAGAAGAGTTTGAAGAGGACTGTGTGAGAGAGAAGCTTCTAGGCATGAATGATAGAAGAAAGAAAGAGAAAAGAAGTCCTAGAGGCATGAGAGAGAGAGAAAGAAGTTTTGTTGCATTTGATCTAATCACGTGGTACCTACCGTTTTGAACGCGGTTTTATATATATATATATATATATATATATATAGAAGTTGAACATGGGTTTCAATGTGGAATTTGAAATTTGTTGGATTTCTTTTGGATATGATTGATTTCTACTTTTTAGTATTTTTTTTTCTTCAAAAAAAAAAAAAAGAGATTTAAGGAAAAAAAAAAAAAAAAAAAAACCAAACGTGAGATGAGATTAAGGGAAACCGGTTATTGAAAAGAATTTAAAAAAAAAAAAAAAAAGTTAACTTTTTTTTTTATGCAAAGTAAAAAAAAGTTAAGAAAGAAAAGTGAAAACGTGGAGTAATGCTTGGAGTTAAATGCATAATAAATGCATAATACTCATCAAAACTCTAGATTTTTTTTTTTTTTATTAGCCATAGTTATCTGAAAGTTTTGTTAAATATTTGAAAGTAGGTTTTTTTTTTTTTTTTTGGATAAATTTGAAAGTGGGTTTTTTTTAGGGAAAAGTTTTTTTTTTTTTTTTTTTTTGAGAATTTTTAAGGAAGAGTTGAACGTGGGTTTTTTTTTTTGATAGAAGCTGAACGTGGGTTTGAAATTTCAATGTGGTATTTGAATTTTTTTGGATTTCTTTTGGATATATTGATTTCTACTTTTTAGTATTTTTTCTGGAAAAAAAAAAAAAGGAGATTTAAGGGGGAAAAAACGTGAGATGAGATTGAGGGAAACCGATTATTGAAAAAAAAAGTTAGGTTTTTTTTTTTTTTTTTTAAATGCAAAGAAAAAAAATTAGTCTTGATAAAGGAAGAAAAAAAAAACTAAAGAAAGAAAAGTGAAAACGTTGAGCAGGAGGTTTTTTTTTTTTTTTTTTTTTTTTATTTTTTTTTTGATTTTTTTACTTTTTNATAAAAGTTAACTTTTTTTTTTATGCAAAGTAAAAAAAAGTTAAGAAAGAAAAGTGAAAACGTGGAGTAATGCTTGGAGTTAAATGCATAATAAATGCATAATACTCATCAAAACTCTAGATTTTTTTTTTTTTTATTAGCCATAGTTATCTGAAAGTTTTGTTAAATATTTGAAAGTAGGGTTTTTTTTTTTTTTTTGGATAAATTTGAAAGTGGTTTTTTTTTAGGGAAAAGTTTTTTTTTTTTTTTTTTTTTGAGAATTTTTTAAGGAAGAGTTGAACGTGGGTTTTTTTTTTTGATAGAAGCTGAACGTGGGTTTGAAATTTCAATGTGGTATTTGAATTTTTTTGGATTTCTTTTGGATATATTGATTTCTACTTTTTAGTATTTTTTCTGGAAAAAAAAAAAAAGGAGATTTAAGGGGGAAAAAACGTGAGATGAGATTGAGGGAAACCGATTATTGAAAAAAAAAGTTAGGTTTTTTTTTTTTTTTTTTAAATGCAAAGAAAAAAAATTAGTCTTGATAAAGGAAGAAAAAAAAAACTAAAGAAAGAAAAGTGAAAACGTTGAGCAGGAGGTTTTTTTTTTTTTTTTTTTTTTTTTTTTTTTTGAATTTTTAACATTGTAAGTTTCTTTAAAAAAAGAACCTTATTCCCTCTCCCGGTGTGAGTAATGCTTGGAGTCAAACGTGGAAATTAAATATTGCCTATTTTGTAGGCAAGGTTATAGGTGAGAGTTAAAGATGTATTTTTACTATGTTATCCTCAAGTTTTATATCTAGTCTAAACACGTGCAGCCGCTTAGATAGTAGTATAGATTAAGAAGGTGATCCTATTTTGTAAGAAGTTAGTGAGTAAAAGTAGAAATTTAAATCAACGTAAAAGTAGGAGTTCATTAGAAGTAGTAAGACATTTCAACGTAGAAGTAAGATTTATTATTTTTGTCAATTTACTATTTTAATCCAATTTTTAAGTTTTAGGTAGGGGTATTTTTTACAGTAAAAAAAGTAATGACTTACTTTCTTTTGCCAATTTACTATTTTAACCACATTGTTAAGTTGTTGGTTAATTAATTTAGAAGTATTTTTGACAGGGAAAAAAAGCAATAACCAACTTTCTGAATCCTCTTAATAGATACAGATATAGATATATATATATATATATATATATATATATATATATATATATATATATATATATATATTATGCCAAATAAAAAATATGGAATTCAAACTCCATTTACATTAAAAACTAATTGATGTGTAAATCCGATGATAAAGAGTAGTGATTATCTACAAATATTTACATTTAAAATTTAATTAACCTTTATTTTATTTTAATGGAAATACACAGCTCCTAAAAACACAACAGGGATTTAATCGCAACCATTGACCAAAAGTGAAAAAGATATTAGCAGTTCTGTATTACCCTCCCTAGATCACGTCATATGTCAATCCAAAGTTGGTCAACCCTGCTTTTAAATCCTATTGCCATCAAGGCTCCAAAATTATCCTTAAAAAAAATATCTACTACTTCTTTTTTTTTTTATATGAATATCTACTACATTTTGGTTAAGTGGATATTGATTGCCTTACAATTGTAGTTAAAAGTTTAAACAATATATTTAATAATAAATAAGTTGAAGTGTAATAATAATTAACGTGGATTCAGGGCCGGCTGAACCATATAAGCAATTGATGCAATTGCTTAAGGCCCCCAAATAAAAAAAGGCCGCACTTGTAAAAAAAAAAAATTTTATATATAATATATTTATCTATATATTTTAATTACAAAAAAAAAATATTTTAGATATTTTTATTGGTCAATAAAATGCATTAAAAAAACCACATTGTATCTTAAAATCTAGTATACTGCACAACAACAGTGCACATAACTTGATAGGATAAGACTGTACAATGCACATAGCACTGTGCAGTCTTGTCCACGAGCCCCAACACATCATAAGGCCTAAACTAAGTTGGCCCCCACATGACCCCATACTAATTAATAAATTATCACATTTTTTTAATGCAGACTCTTACTTTATCAATTATTATAAATTATCACATTGATTAATTATTTGATGTATATTATATCAACTTATTTGTATTATAGTAATACTAATTTATTGAACCAAATAATAAATTAATTTTTATTTGTACAAATTTAGACTTTAAAGTTAAAAAAAGAATCCACTTAAAATTTTCGCCTAAGGCCTCCAAAATTGTTGAGCCGGCCCTGCGTGGATTGTGTTTATTGTAAACAACAGCTAAAGACAGGGAATGCCCTTTTGCCCGTAATGCATGGGCATTGGTAAGGGGTAGACTGCAAAAGTGTCCAAACGAGGTTACTGATATTTTTCTGTTGCTTAGAGGACTTCAGGACTGGCTGGAACGTGGAGAAGTTGAGGTCTGGGCTGTCACCGCTGGGCCACTTGGAACACACACAGCAAGTACTATTTTGAAAAGGTGCAACTGCAAACGAAAGTTATTGTTGATGGTGCCTATACCCTGCTATTCGAATACCAGAGATTGATGGAAGCCCCACCTAGAGTGTCATTGGTAGGGTCTCTTTTTTTTTTAATAACAGTGCCTTGAACTCTTCCAGTGGAGAATCTGCAGCTATTACAGATGGAACTATAGAAGTGACACTCCCTTTGGTCAAGCTTAAGGATTCTTTGTCAGATTATAATATGTCTTTTAGGCTGTGTTTGGTTCCCGTAAAATATTTTCCGGAAAATAGCCTATTTTTCGAGAAAGGAAAATATTTTCAAGTGTTTGGATGCATTATGAAAATTGTTGTAAAAAATATTTTCATGCGTTTGGTAACATTTTGAAAATACTATTTTCCTCCACCACCCACACAAAACCCACTACCACACAACAGGAAAACCACCAAAACACCACCACCCACACCACCACAACAACAACAAAAATCAAAATCACACAGAAATCAAAATCACACATAGAGAGAGATTGCTTCGTGGGTTTCCGGCGAAGTCGAAGGCTCTAGGTTGCCGGTGAAGTGAGTCGAAGGCGATGGGTTTGGGTCGAAGGTGATGAGTTCGTGGGTTCATGGCGATGGGTTTGGGTCAAAGGTCGAACGTGATGGGTTCGTGGGTTTGTGGCGATGGGTCTGGGTCTGGGTCGAAGCCGATGGGTCTGGGTCGAAGGCGATGGGTTCGTGGGTTCATGGCGATGGGTCTGGGTCGAAGGCGATGGGTGTAGGTTGATGGCTTACTCAATAAAATAAATATTATTATATATTTTGAAAATCTAATCATTGAATTGTATGTTTTTTATGCTCTTAATATACATGTCAAATTTTGTATCAATTAGATATTATTTATTATATGATTTATAAGTTTATATTTTATGCATAATTTTAAACTACAAAAACTTACAATTTAAATAATTTATTGATGACAAAGCTATTAATCTTTAATTTTTTTTTTTAAATTTTGCAAGTATGCAAGATATAAGAAGAAGAAATAATCTAATAAAAGGTTGTAGCCTTAGGCTACAACCAATTTTGTAACTAAATTTTATTCTATTTCTATTTTATCTTTGTCAAAAATTGTCGCCTTTGTTCAGCATTTGAAATTTTGAATAGAGAACTTGATAAGATTTTGATTCAATAAAATAATTTGATTTATGACACAAAAAGGGGAGAGTTAAAAAACATGTGGTACGTTGATGTAAGGATTTTTCTTTAAAAAATAAAATTTTGCTGAATGTGGACATATGTTTTTTTTTATTTTTTTTTTATATAGAATGTTTAGATTTTTTTTTTTTTTTTTTTTTTTTTTTTTTTTA
>NW_027069831.1:745524-747374 GCF_002906115.3 Quercus suber
CAACTATAAATCAAAGATGTATTTAGCACTAATTAATCCAATTAGACTATAAATCATTAAATCAAGATGTAGAAAAATGTCCCATTATTACTCATTCAACAAAATATATATCCTCAAAAACCAAACCACCTATTCATCACCCAAGACTAATTCTAGTGTTACATAAAAGGTCACAACTTTTGTTACAACTATCTTATATAGCAAACTATGACTAGTGGCATCAACATGTAACTTGTACATGGTCTCACAAAAGTTCTAGTTTATTATATGATTTTTAGAATTTTTGATCACCCAGTTACCAAAACAATAACATCAAGAACTTAAGTGACGTCTAGCTAGCTAAGGCAACAATCGACATTGCACAACACACTGCACTCAAATCCTACTGGCTACTACTATGAAGACAATGAGATCAACAAAATACAAGGGAAAAGAAGAGAGAGAGAGAGATCAACAAAATGCAAGAGCATTAGAAATAGATTAGACATCCTCCTAATCCAGGCAAATTACACCATACAACTCAAGAAAGGTGAACACTAAAAAGATCAATTGTTACATACAGCACATGGTCAAACCTAACTAGCAGTACCGTATCTTCAACAAGATCTATGAGGAAGAAGGCAAGGAAACAAAATGGTGCCTAGCTTGGCAGAGTTGATGAAGAAGAGGTACAAGAGTTTGTGAATAAAATATATTTAAGAAAAAAAAGCGGTACTTAAATAGAGTAGCAAAAAAAAAGAGCTCAACGCACATGGAAGTAAAAAACAAGCTGCATTAAGTAGAGAAGTGAGCTTTTTCCGTTAAATTTGACTAAAATTTTGCTTAGGACAACGTGAATGATCTAAATACCGTGATGCTGATATTGGGCCCGTATGGCTTGAATTGCCAAGCCCAAAATTTGGTCTCCTTATTTGACCGAATTCAAATTGTAAAAGGAATGCTCCTTTGCCGACTTGGTTAATAACACACACATACATACATACATACATATATATATATATATATATTGTTATGTGCGGCACTAAATAGAGAATTTGAGAATTCTAATAACCTAGTAAGTGCAACTGCATAAGAGAAAATTGAGAAAAGAGAGGCAGCTTCTATTCTTAGGGCATGTTTGGTAGACTATAATAAACACTGTAATGTAATAGCTAATCCTATGGTTTAGTTATACGATTGTTTGGTAAAGTTTTTATTACAAGGAATAATTATTCCTTATGAATAGCTATTCCTTAAAATGAGGAATAGTCATTCCTTACTAAAAGATCTGAATTCTTATTCCTTCACCTAATAACACGCTGAATTAAAAAAATTCCCAAAAAATCCCCTCTTACCCGCTTTTCCAAAATTTTCATCTCCGTCTCAAAAAATTTCTATCTCCCTCCTTTTTGAAATATTTTATGTCCTTCTCTCATAAATTTTAATCTCCTACTACTAGAGATCTCCTATTTTTACGGGTACAGCCTTTCTCTCCCCTCAGTTGTTACTCTCTGTTCTTAGTTTTCTCCCTTACTACATCTCTGCGATTCCACAGGTATTGTCTCCCCCTTTTCTCTCTCTCAACTATTTTTTGCGTTTTCAAAAACTTGTTGGTGTTCTTTATGCGATTTCAAAAACAATAAAATAGGATTTCTGTAAGTGTTAACCAACCTGTCGTGTATGGATTATACAAGCAGTCATAAGCAAATTAAAAAAATAAAGGAGATGATAAGATAAGAGTTTGAAAGACAGCCACAAGCAGATAAAGAGGATAGGGTTGGAAAAAATTCAAAGTCTGCTAAGAAGATAAACGCCAGAAGATAGATAATAGATGATATATATATATATATATATATATATATAGGATTCAA
>NW_027069832.1:0-6932 GCF_002906115.3 Quercus suber
CCTCTCAGCCAAACCCACCTATAATATCATGATGGTGAAATATCAGTCCAAAAAGCATAAATTGCAATGAAATGGGCCAATGACACATATCAAGCACACACTAACTAACAACGTTGATAAAATCCCTTATACTTGTGCAACTTTCCTTCTTTAAAGGCCACAAAAGCTATTTAATTATTAAATTGGACGCAATACCATAAAAATTTGTTATTTGATAAGTATGACCATAATTTATTTTTAAGAAGATAAATAACGGCATTGACTAGAATTGAAATGAACCAATTGTTGGACTAAAGTTTTGTAGTTCTTGCTACGTTTTTTATAATCATGTCAGATATAATATTTAAGCATTAGCTAAGTGCTGAATCCCAATCTCCCCAAGCAAAATATTTAAACATTCAAACTAAAAGGAATAGGAATGGGTTACTTCAGCAATGTAGCACCTGGTACTCAAATTTTTGCTCAAGGCATTTTCTCTACCCCCTTCTTACGCTGAAAAAGAAAGGGCAGCTTGACGACAAATTCTGGGCTTGAGAGATTGCCACATTTACCGATCCTACATTTCATCTACTGACATTCCTTTAGCAGTGTATAACAATTAAGATATTAATATTTCATGTTGAATGGACACTTTCTTAGTCAATGAATAATCCTTTACAAAGGACTGAAACAACACTTGTCCACCATGTAAGTTCAATCATAAAATGGATACAAGCGAAGATTCTGAAAAAAACCACAGCACGGCACTGCATGAATCCGAATAATGAAAACGTAAGCAAGCATAATAACTATTAACATGTGATAAGCATAACTAGATCAGCATCACAATATTTCGTTTTCAGACTTAAGAAATTCAGCAAAACCCTGAAAATATACTTATGAAAAAGGGTGGGTACAGCCCCACAATTTTAAAGCATAAAATGAATGAGCACAAGATGAAGGCAATACCATCAGCAACACTAATCTGTAAACGTAAACCATTTAATTTGTTTTCTTTACCAATACATTCTAATCAGTCTTCTAGCATTTAAAACCAAATGATCAAAATCCAATACTCACTGCAAAAATAACCCTTTTCTTTAAAGTACCCATTTCAGACGATGACATATACATACAAATATTATTATGATCTCAGGATAAGTAACTGTACAAATAAAGAAGAGAGAAAAGTTAGGGGGTATTGAGAATTTTATACCAGAAGAGAAGCCCCTGACCCTGAGTGTGAATGGAACAGAGATCCTCAGATATGAAGCAGCCCTTGTGGCCCACATTAGCCTGCTACACGCCATAATCTCTCTCTCTCTCTCTCTCTCTCTAAAAAGCCTCTTTTGCAGTTTTGCTGCTGAATGAAAAAACCGGAAATCTCTCATAGTCATAGTGTAAGTAATTCCGAGGCGTTTGATCAAAATTTGCTTTGTTTATGTTGTTTATTCACAAGTTTATAATATACTTATGAAAAAGGGTGGGTACAGCCCCACAATTTTAAAGCATAAAATGAATGAGCACAAGATGAAGGCAATACCATCAGCAACACTAATCTGTAAACGTAAACCATTTAATTTGTTTTCTTTACCAATACATTCTAATCAGTCTTCTAGCATTTAAAACCAAATGATCAAAATCCAATACTCACTGCAAAAATAACCCTTTTCTTTAAAGTACCCATTTCAGACGATGACATATACATACAAATATTATTATGATCTCAGGATAAGTAACTGTACAAATAAAGAAGAGAGAAAAGTTAGGGGGTATTGAGAATTTTATACCAGAAGAGAAGCCCCTGACCCTGAGTGTGAATGGAACAGAGATCCTCAGATATGAAGCAGCCCTTGTGGCCCACATTAGCCTGCTACACGCCATAATCTCTCTCTCTCTCTCTCTCTCTCTAAAAAGCCTCTTTTGCAGTTTTGCTGCTGAATGAAAAAACCGGAAATCTCTCATAGTCATAGTGTAAGTAATTCCGAGGCGTTTGATCAAAATTTGCTTTGTTTATGTTGTTTATTCACAAGTTTAAAATGGGAAAAAAAAAATGCTAGGATTAGTGTGAGCTAGTTTTTTCGGATTTGAAAATAGTTAAACTGGATTAGTGTATTAAAACTTGCTACTTTTTAAGGAAAAATGTATTAAAATATATGTAAATAAAGAGTGTACTAATTTTTAAGAAAAAAAAGTTTACCTAATAATTTTTTTTTTTTCAGTTTTTGAATTTTGTTGAATTATAATTTTAACCCTATTTTTTTATTCTTATTATCTAATTAGATTATGGGTATTTTTGACATTTTCTTAAATTATAATTAACTTTCTGAAATTATAACCCTATTGTCTTCTTTCAAAAACAATTTTGAAAAAAAACTTTCTGCCTTAGGACTAACTAAAGAGATGTTTTAATTTTGCAAAAAAACGTTACAAGGTGTTGCCTTAGGGTTTTGAAAAGAGAAAAAAGGGTTTTAGAGAATATAAAGGCCAAAAAATCACTCTCTATAGCTAAGGTTTTAATTTGAGACATAAGATGAGTATTTATAAATTAAATTAGGGTTTTGGGGGCTTTTTAATGATCTTTGGACGTTCTCAAAGGTCAATCAAAGTATGATGTTTTGAGCCCTTAAAATAAAGTTTTAAAATCCAGAAAATCAGAGTGCCTAGTTGGCCAAATTCAAATGGTCATAACTTACTCAATATAAGTTCAAATTAGGCAAATTTTATGTTCAAATTAAAGCTCAGGATGTCTAATTTCCAATGAAGTATATCTCACTCAAAAATTCTTTGTGTATCAAAAGTTATGTTCAAAATAGTGAGCAAATGTCATTTTTTCAACATCGATTTTAAAGCAATTTGAGCACTTGTAAGTTGCAATTACTTTCAAACTATTGTGAACTCTTTAATACCCTTGGTTGACATATGTCAAGCTCATCACTAGGGCCGGAGACCAAAATATATTAACGGATACAAAATACGGTGTCTATAATAGCCCAACCCAAAAAACTGAAATCAACAAGCCACAAATTATTTCCTATTATTAGGCTCAAGCACACTCGCACATAGTACTTGATATAAAAAGAAATCCTAGTTAATATTAAGTGATATTTGAATGTAATAAAACTAAAAATATAATCTCAGATTCATTACATTTTTTTTTTTTTTACCTTATTCGTATACTGTACTTTGATTTTTTTTTTTTTTAAGTCAAAATTTCACCTATGAATAAGATCTTTATACTTAGATAGACACCAAGCTTACTAATGTAAATTTATGTTAGTATGTAATTATCCCAATTCTTTTATTGCTTATTGCACAAATTTTATGAAGGAGAATAAATTATTATATAAAATATTTAAGGTTCTATTAGTTTTTTTTTTAATATTAGTTTTGAAAGATAATAGTAATAATAATGTTTTTTTTTCCCATTTTGTTTAAACCTTATCTTCATTATAGAAAAATTAATATATCAATAAAAAAAATACATTAAAGAAATTCACCAAGAAATGTAGAAACTTTTATTTCAATCTATATGTGTAATTTTTTTTTTCTAAGTGAAGATCTACATGTGTGAGTAATGCTTCAGACACAAATTTTTTACAACATTTTTACAAATTATTAATGTGACAAATTCTTAATGATTATCATCTGAACCCACCACTAATACAACTATTTTACTTCCCAAAAACCAGACATCATATAAATAATTTGTAGAAAATTTGTAAAATAATTTGTAACTCTAGCATTTTCCTATAACATATACTTAAGTTTCAATATTTTTTTTTCTTTCTAAAAATAAAGTTTCAATTTTTTCAAGGCAAGCAATGGGGGAAATTGACCCCTCTTGACCCTCCCTCGATCCACCTATGGTTAAGGATTGGAATTTTAATTTAACTTTGGTTAATATTTTACATTTAGTAATTAAATGTTTTATACCAAGGATAGGAATCTCTGAGACTGGAATCCTAATATAAAATCAAAGCGGAAGAAACAAAGAATTGTTTAAATTTTCATACACAATAGCTTTTTCATGCATTACACGAGTTAGTGACTAGTGTGTGTGTATTGTTGTCAAAGAATTTTTTAAAAACATACATTTTTCCATGTCATTATTTTTAATATATTTTTTAATTAATTTTAAATTCTATAAGAAATTCCCTATAAAACCTCTTATATTTATAAAAACTCTTATATTAAGTTCTAATTGTGGTACCCAAACCCAGTTGTACTCCCTATGTAGGTATTTGGGCTCCCAATTTATTTGTTGGTAGGTTTCCTTGTACTCCTACTAGGGTTAGCTTCAAACGCTACCTTAACAGCCCAATCCTATAACCCTTGCACCTCTCACGCTTAGTCCTTACCCTTCCTACTCTCACAGTTTCACTCCTATTCCTCACCACTTTGAGTTTGCCAACACCTCCCATTCATCCTCTCTTCCTTTTTATAGTCTCCCCTTAGTAGGGATCTAAATCATTACTTTTGCATCAATTCCCACGCAATCCCACTTCTACCTAGAATCCCAAGGAAACTTATTCCTTCTAAGGATTCTCTTGAAACTTGCACCTAGTGCCGAATAGTGATTGGCAGAGAATTTCCCCATGGCACTAACTATGCTCGGGGGATCAACCTGAGTCTTGACTGTTCCCTCCTCGGCCTACTAGTCGTTACTTGGCCTAACCTAGCCCAAATATGGTAGGTCACCTCCAAGTGCCAATCCTATACCCTTGTACTTTTGCCACTGGGCTAGGCCTACCCCAACAATGCTGGGGCCAATCTTGGTTACCAACCCCAAGTCCCTACACTAATGGAGTGTATAAATATAAGAGGTTTTATAGGGAATTTCTTATAGAATTTAAAATTAATTAAAAAAATATTAAAATAATGACATGGAAAATGTATATTTTTTTTTTAAATAAAATCTTATGCAACAAAATTAGAAAAAAAAAACTTAGAAAAAAAATTATATATATATTTGTTGCTAGAGGTGATCACAACTCTAATGGGGCCAGTTTGATATAACCTAGTTGTCCAACTTGAGTTTGTAGGGTTTCATAAGGCAATCAGTTAGAATTGTCCATGAGTGGCCTTTGGGGGGGTGAATCAAAACAAAATTTCTCTCCAAACTAGTTTGGAGAGAAACGCTTCAAACTCCTAATATATTTTTATATTAAGTGTGAATTTTAAAAATCTAACCATTGGATTGCATTTTCTTATTATAATTTTTATGCTTGCAAAATTTCAAGAAAATTTAAGATCAATTGCTATGTCATTAGACAAATATAAAAATTAAATTGTGTATAAAAAATAATTTTATTGATTGAATAGTAAATAACATCTTGTTTGAACGAAATTTGATACGCATGTTAAAAACATAAGGAATATGAAATTCAACGGTTAGATTTTCAAAATTCACACCCCAAAAAAAGAGATATATGAGAAGTTTGAAGAGTTTAAAGAGTTTTTCTCTAAACTAGTTTGTAGAGAAATTTTACTCAATGAATCAAGTAACGGGCTTAGACCAATAATTTTTTATGCCATAAATTAGTACAAATAACAGTCCAAATTAATGGTCTTGGAATTTCTTCATTAGTTTTTGGCCCCTTTCTTAAACAAGGTTAATGTTTCAAGTAGGCAAAAATTTTTATTTATTTTTTAAGTTTTAAATCATCTTCAATGGAGTTGGTAGATTTAAATTCAAGAGATTTCCATTAAAAATGGTAGAAAGTAAGCCAAACCAATAATGGTCATTGGTTAAAAAAATACTAATTTGCCATAAGCCCTAAATATGGGATTTTTCATTTAAGTTTTTTTTTTTTTTTCCTCCCCAACTAAATGGATTCTAATTTTACCGCTTGTTATATATATATATATATATATAAAGTAAGAAAAACACTTAGGTGGCCAATGTATTTATTTCTTTTATATTCCGCTATCTATACTACAATTAAAGAGGCTTTCAAGCTGTGCATTTTAAGTCTTGGGTATCTGAAAAGGGCCGTGGACTCTAAATTTTGGATGGCTTTCAAGCCATGAACTCTAAGTTTTGAATTTCCCAAAATCTATAACATTATTCAAGGGGCTCTCAAGTCATAACTCTAAATCTTGGATATCTAAGAAGAACTTCTAAGCTGACTTCCAAGGCATGGACTTTAAGTTTTGGATGGCTTTCAAGCCATGGACTCTAAGTTTTGGATATCCCAATATCTATACCACTATTTAAAAAGTTTTCAAGCCGTGGAATTTAAGTTTTTTATGGTTTTTAAGCCGTGAACTCCTTGGATATTTAAAAAGGACTTCTAAGTTGACTTCCAAGTTGTGGATTCTAAGTTTTGGATAGCTCACAAGCCGGGGATTCTAAGTTTTGAACATCCAAAATATTCTCTACATGCTCACCTACAAGTTTTCAGTAAAGGTAATAAATTCATAAAATAAAATCTCACAACTTAAATCCCACAACTCATGGCTAGCACTATTTATGAGTTGGAGTATTGGACCAATAAACCGGATTGAGACCAGGTGCAATACTCTAGTATTTCACCTAATGCAATTACTATGAATGGTTGAGATTAATAATTGTAAAAAAAATAAATAAAAAACTTTCAATCTCAACCATTGATTAAAAAGAGTTAAGAAAAAAATTATGAAAAGTAAAAAGTAAAAATAAAAAAAAATGAAAAAACTTTGTGAGACAAAGTTGGTAAATTGCACCCGGTGTAAGAGCGTTCACATTCGGAAATGCCATCCTATCCTATTTTCCCATTCCAAAAAGCTACTTTATGAATTATATAATACCATTTTATAATACACCCAACGTCTCAACTTTTATTTTTACCTACAATATATTAAAATAATATAAATTACAGGATAAAAAAAAAAAAAAAAAAAAAAATCTCTCTCTTTCTCTTCTCTCTCATCTCTGTTCTCCGTTTCTCTTGTTTTTCTCTCTTTCTCAA